>NW_010523439.1:0-25716 GCF_000687285.1 Phaethon lepturus | reverse complement strand
AGAGATTTCTTACTGTTCTTAATTTTCATTCTCTTCCATATTTAGGAGGGACACTTTCAACCACTTGACAACTTGGTTAGAAGATGCTCGTCAGCATTCCAATTCCAACATGGTTATAATGCTTATTGGAAATAAAAGGTAAAATTTAACCAGTTAGGATTTTGTAAGTGGTAAAGATCCATGACTTCTCTAGATTTCAGCTTTTGCATTTTCTTATTTTTAGGCAGTATGTTAACTTTAAATTATTTTCAGTCACTGGACATAGTTCTGTGGGGAATCTAAAACCTTTCCTTTTCTAATTAGACTAATACAATGTGCAGCACATGTGGATCTACCTTATGTTCTGAGTACCTTTTTTAGAAGTAATTTTATTTTAAAAGGATTGACTGGAATGCATGAAGTCATGGATCATATGAATTATTTTTCCTGTTACTTTTTTTTTTTACATCTGGTATCACCATTTAGAAGCACCTAGATCTCTCCCTTGTAAAGAGAATGAGTCCTAATTTTAGATGTTCTAAAGTGCTTTAGTTTTTGGTTAAGAATCACAACAGAGAAAATTTCATTAAAAACAGAAGCCCGTACTACAGGATTTACTTCAAAAACTTCTCTCAAATGTATACCTCAATGAGAATATGAGACACTTCTGAATTCTAAGCCTGTTTCATGTTCTGTATGTTTTAGCTGGAGTTGGGGGCAGAGAATGCTTTTTCACCATTTCCTGGTGAATTCAGGCTGCCCTTGGACACTGGGCGATGAAAATACAACTAAAAGTTTTGGAACGGTGTTACCCAATTTGTAGATGATTATTTACTTGATCTTCTCATCAGCTAGACTGTCCAAAATTCTAAAAAGGTTCCCTATTGATGCTGAGACTTTGATCTGTATTGAAGGTCTTAATGTATTCACTGATGTGTTTTTATAAAGTTTACCTGTAATTTTTCTAGTTCTTGATCCAGTGAACTGTAGCATCATGACTAGATTTTTTTGCTGGATGTAGGATTTTTCCAAATACCAAAAACATAATCTCAGAATTTAATAACCCATTAGTTAAGGGCCTTTACTTAATTGACCTTAACTTGTCCCCATGCCTCAACAATTCTTGAAGGTAAAGATGCCCGTTGAAATAATACTGTGTATGCTTGTCCCTTAAAACTTAATGAACAGCCAGATCACTTCTTAGATACTACTGAGAAACAGCCTTATGGTAAAGACTCTGATTTTGCTACTCTGGCCTGTTCATCTCCTATTTTCTTCTTCTTACCCCTTCTTTTTTCCTTCCTATGGCCCCCATGCTCTGCCTCCCCCTGGAAAACATTTTAAGCATTAAGTAATTGTGAAGCGTGTCCACATTTTTATACATAATCTGGAAAATTACTAATGACGTTCTTTGTAATTGACAAATGTGATAAGCATAGTCTTCACAAATGAATATAAAAATGTAATCTCTTTTATTAAATAAAGCTTTGGTAAGCCCGTGATGCCCCTGACCAGCTGTTTTTATGCTTATGTGAGTGAAAGTATGGCACTGTGAGAAACAGTAAAGTGTACTTTTTGCTATTACCTAAGTTTGCATACTTAGTTGACATCTGTAACTATTCCTGATTATTCTTAGCTGTTAAACTAAATTTTTACGCCTTGCATTCTGCTAATGCAGACTATATGGCATAATTGTATATTATAATATGCTATAAAATAGCTACTTGCAGCTAGCTCAGTAATTCCCAGTTACAACTAGGTTTTATTCAAACAATAAATACACTTAAGTTATGTATTTTAAGTTACAGATTAAGGTTCCACAAGAAGTAAAAGTTCTTAAAGAAGCTTTTTAAAGGGGATTTTTTTCAAGCCTCAAAGAGGAGGACGGGAAGAAAGCTCCTTCAATTATATTGCATTTTCCTGAAAGTGTATTACAGGAGTTCTCATGGTAGGGCATACTACTAGAGATGCATGGAAGGAAGAATAGTAGCATAATATTTTTGAAGGAATAAATTTTGTTCTTATCAGTTCCGAAAGTACACTTGATACACATTTGTAGTACTGACTTATTGCTGCATTTGGAGAGTGTTGAGAATTTAATCTGAAATATACTAGCTGTCTTTTTAAAACATTACAAATACTAGTGTTAAAACATGACAAATACTGTACTTAATCTTCTTTCCAGAACAAAACATAGCTATATTGATCTAGTAAGACCAAATGCTTCGAATTATTGGAATGGAGAGAGGAAGACAACTGTGGTTAGTAGAAGCAGTTAAAGCTCTATAAGATTATGTTTAGATATCAGTAGTGAGTTTTGACTGGGTTATCACAGCAGTTTTTGATGCAGCTGCACTACTTCAACTCAGGAAGTTTATTTCTGTTCGATCGTGGAGATAACATTGTAGTGAATCAAGGTTTTAAATAAGGTATTTTTGAGGGTACCATGGTAGTAGCAAATAAAGACATTGCTCAAGTTCAAAAATACAATGTCAGATAGCTACTTCAGGAACATGAGAATGAACATGTTGTTAAGATATCTTAAGCCTGAAAGCTTACATAGTAAACATCAACTTAAAAATTGTTTTGAGAAGATGTTTCTTGTATCCTTATATTCAAATGCTCCATGTTTAAATTGTGTGCTGAATTGTCTTGATTCTATAACTCATCTGAGCTAGCATGTAGTTGTAAAAATAACAAAAACCTGCTTTGCTGCAAATAGATGCCACAGTGAGTATCATTTATTTTTAATATACATATATAATTACAAGAATGGCACCACTGAAGCCCAGTAGGATACTTTTTACTGGTATTCTGGCCACAAATTAAACCTCTTGCATGCTGTTTAGTTTAAAAATGTGTATCTGAGAAGATAATTTTTACATGCACAACTTCAATGAAACTTTATATATATATAATTACCATTCATGTATAAATGTAGCATTGTTATTGCTCAAGATGTATTATACTTAGAAGGACAAACTGTGTACTCCTTGTTCTTAAAGAAGCTTTAAAAAGTAAAGGTGAAATACTTATGTGTCTGTATGACTTACAGAAGCAGATTTGTCTTTAGGATCCATCTCTTGGACTGGATGACAGAAACAAGAAATTGTGTAACAGTCACTTCAAATTCTTCTGCTGCTAGGGGGCCAGGCCTGGAATTTCAAAACCTAAATGCTAGCTTGTTGGGAGAGAACAGCTAATGTAGTTCAAAATAACTTTGTTTTGCTTTTAAGTCTTTTTATCAGAACAGAAATTGACTGTATGAAGTTTTGTTACTGACTAGGAAAAAAAACTCAACAACTTTATTTTTTAAATTATTTTTAATATCACTAAGAAATCATTTCTAAAACTCCCTTATCAGTTCAGCTTTACAGTGTGGATTGGTAGATAACATTATACTAGAAAAGAGTTATTATTTACCTAAAATGACAATGTCTAAAGTTAGCCTTCACGGAATAGCTAGATAAATATACATGCATCCTGTTGAAAGCCATTTTGTGAAGTCTTTAAGATCTATGTCAGCTAGGACTGATAGCTCAGTGCAGGTGTGATGTCTGTGATTATTCCATATACTGTAAGTGCAAGGCTTACGTAAGGGCTTGAATACTCATATGTACTTAAGTTCCAGTGGGGGCTCTTGACTTTTAAGCATGCCTCTGAAGAATAATATTTACATGGACAGGTTAGACTATGCAACTAACTTTTTTTTTCCTAAATCTTAGTGATTTAGAATCTAGACGAGAAGTCAAGAAAGAGGAAGGTGAAGCATTTGCACGAGAGCATGGACTTATCTTTATGGAGACGTCTGCAAAAACTGCTTCCAATGTAGAGGAGGTAATTTTGCTGAACACTGGTATTTTAGTAAAACAGTTGTTTTGAATTGCACTTCGTTATTTGTACAGATACTATTCCTCTAGGTTTTGGATTCCTTAACTTGAATTAACTACTCTTTTAATTTACCTTATGAGAAATACAGTGTCTGTTGTATCTGATTGCATAGCACTAATTATATTACCGAGACTCTAGTAATTAATATATTTGTGGGTTTTTTTTAAATAGTTGATCAGAGAAATGGGTATTTCTCTCTGCCCTGAAATCTAAAAACTAAGGCTAGAATAGATTTGCTAGTCCAAAGCAAGCCAAGTTAATGGTATCCTTGGCAAATGTCAATCCAACCTGTTCTAAAGACTTCTAGTATTTCACAAGCTCTTCAGAGCAATCTATTGCAGTGCTTTGGTATTTGTGTTGTTGCCATTTTTCCCCGCTGCTACCTAGGAGGCATCTTCTTTCCTGCAATTCACATGCACAGTTTCTTTTTCTGTCCTCTACAGAGCTGCTGAAGAGGTCATTATCTTGGTTGCTGTAGTCTGCTATGTATTTGACTAAGTTTTTCAGTATTTGCTAGTTTAAAGAACTTAAGTCTTTCGAAGTTTTGCTTGTAGTTCATATTTCTGGACATATGAGAGTTCTTATATATCTCACCTTGATTTACTGCATGCCTTTCCTGAAGGGTGGTTGAGGTGGGTTGACCTCAGCCAGCAATTAAGTGCCCATCCAGTTTCTCACTCCCCCTGTCCAGCAGGATGGGGGAAAGAACCAGAACAGCCAAAGTGAGGAAACTATGGGGTTGAGATAGAGTTTAATAAATGAAGGAAAGAGGTAGGGGGAAGAGTGATGGCAAGGCAGTCACTCACACCTTCCCACAAACGGATTGATTCCCAGCCAGTCTCTGAGCAACAGCAACTTTGGAAAGACTACCCTTTAGTTTTTATTTTTGAGCATGATGTCATGTAACATGAAATATCCCTTAGCCCAGTTCTGGTCAGTTGTCCTGGCTGTGTCTGCCCCCCTCCCTGCCCCAGCTGTGGGGACAGAGTAAGAAACAGAAAACCTTGACACTGTGTAAGCACTGCTCATCAGTAGTGAAATCATTTTTGTGTTATCAACACTGTTTTAGCTGCAAATCCAAAATACGGCACCATACAGGCTGCTGTAAAGAAAACTAACTCCACCCTAGACAGATACAGTACAGTGGTGGACAAAGAGCTCCAACCGAGATGTTAGGGCTATGTAAAGCAGGACAATTGCTTCACATGTCTTTCAGGCCTATACTTGGTTTATACATCCCTACTTAACTAACCTTTTTTATAATAGTGTGATGTCGTTCAGCTTCTCATACTACATAACGTCTCCTTACTCTTTTCCTAAATGCAAAATGGTGGACAAGTGATGAGGTATTCTTTTAGTGGTAAGGCCTTCTAGTTTTGAAGTATTTAGTATTTTTTGAAAAGTTATAGTAAAAGTAACAAACAGCTTTCACTGACTTCAGTTGGTTTGTTACTACCCGATTCTAATATTAGCATCTCCATGTCCAAAAATACGTGCTAGTGAAGGAGTTGTCCAGTACCTAATGCATCTCTGATTATCTGATTAAAGTTCAAATAGCATCCTCTCCATCTGATATGAGTGAGTGATTATATGCATGTACTAACTCTTGAATTCTGATGGAAAAGCTTTAGGATATAATCCTTTTTAGTGACAATCAAATGCATTCCTTAAATGGTATTCTCAGTCAACACTAAAAGAAGTGGCGTGATCTAGAATAGCTACAGCTGAAGGAGCAAAATCTTCGTCTTTGAGCCAGTAAAAACAAATAAGGAGAAATAGTAGGCACAATAGATGAAAGATACCACTTTGTGGACAAAAGAGACAATTTTCATTTTAATGCTGGTTCTTGACTGTTCGGTATCAAAAAATAGAAGGGAACAAGGAGAGAAATCATGTCGAATGGGCAACACTTGAGGAAAAACCAAGAAGTATGCACAATGGAGGCCAGTCTAGTACACCCTCAGTACTTGACTGCAGGACTGGAAAGAAACGGTAGTTTTGTGGCTGCCTGAGGATGTAGAAACTAAACAGGAAGAACAATTATTTGAGGTAAATCAGCTAAAATTAGTTTAAATTTTAAGCAGAAGAAATCTGTGGCCCTGGGTCTACAAATGCTATGTTACGTGGTGGCAATGGAGAATATTTTTACTGGCTTCTTTGGGGAAACTAAGGTCTAAGAAAGTAATACTGCTGAATTTTTTGCGTTGATGGAAATACACTGGATCTAGAAAGCTAGACATTGCAAGTCTCTGAATTTGCATCTGGATTATTGTATTGGATGTTTTAAAATGTATTTGTGTTAAAAGTGGAGTGGGCACTTTCTTCTACTTGCTTAAGTTTCAGGTAAATTATCAAAATACTTTTTTATGCATTTAATTTGAGTCTCAGAATGCTCATCTTTTCCAAAAGTACTGGACATTTTAGACAGAACTACTGGGATCAAAGGGGATCTCTCTAATTGTATGCAGGTTATTGGGGGATGAGAAGGGAAAAAAGGTATGGGTAGGGGGATTTAGGGGGAAATATCCCCTTAATTACTCAGCAGCATTTTTAATCCATGCTGATAAATCACTGATGACTATAGTGCAGGGGTTATCGTAGAATAGTTTGGGGTTGAAAGGGACCTTTAAGAGTCATGTAGTCCAACCCTCCCTGCAATGAGCAGGGACATCATGTATGTAGTTAACCATTACAGTGCCAGGATAGCTGTAGAAATCTTTGAAGTTAGACATGTCTGTATAAGATACAGCATCAGCAGTGTTGAAAGAGCAGATGATTTTACTTGAGAGAAGGATATAGCTCCAGAGCAAAATGATACATGTAGATTCTGACTAGCTAGCAGCAAAGACTTATGCAAACAAACATTTACATGAATACAGCTTCAGAAATATTTAAGAATTGTGTGCACCTATTAGGCCTTTGTTCTTTACTCTGTATTATAGAATGATAAAACTAATGTTTGATTCATTTTTAATTCAATTATCAGCCTTCTGTCCTTCTTAACCCATCAATAAGAAATATCCTCAGAAAGGGTGCTCTGAAGAAACACGCTATTACTGTAAGGTATATGCATGTGTACATATTGAAATGCATAGATATAATGGGCTAGAACATTCCTAGATAACAACTGGTGTCATTTCCTCTTTCCTTTCCGAAAAGAGGGATTTTACCATACTGAGATCATGTAGTTGACTAATAAAGCCTTGGCCTGCTGCATTTGTGCCTGTGTTGTGTTGCTTAGTGGTTGCTATCCAAAACAAAGTAGTAAAGGAAGTGTATTTCTGGGTATTGAAGGAAATAATGTAAGTGTGTCACTTTTCCTGGCAATCACAAAGAAGCTACACAGTGTCCAGTAACAGGGCTTAAACTATTCTTCCATCATTTACGAGAAATAGATCCAACTTTGAGGTATCTGTCCAAAGTAGAATTTAGGAAGCATATCCTTTTTCCTGGCCAAACATGCTTTGCAGTTTAAATGTTTTGGGGGTTTTTTTCCTCATTATAGAGCTGGTTTTCAAACTTTGCTTTCTGAATCTGAGGCAAAAGTACTCCTGGCAAAAGAATCGGGACTGTTAAGGGTTTAGAAATAATTGTCTTGCATTGTTCACAGAAGCCCTTCCTCAAATCGCTTGAATCCTGTAGTTCCCTGTATATGGGAATGACTGTGTATGTACTTCCCTCTGTATATGGAAGCAGTCTATCTCATAAACATACATGGCTGCTCAAAATACCTAGTCGAGAGGAATTAATTTATTTAACAAAAACACCTTCATGCATGTTGTTCAAGTAGAAAATGGAGTAAACTAATCTGCTTTGATTCTTTACGATGGCTGCTTGTATCAGAAATTTCCAAAGTAGTAAGGGAAGCTTCCCAGGCAGTTCTAAAAATCTTCTGAGGTAATTTTTCATGGAAAAAATTGAAATTTCAGAAGTGTTCTGAACTAAATGACTCTGCTTTGTAACAAACCAAGGTTACAGCAGTCTTAATTACTTTTTACTGAACTGCTCACACTGCATTTTCAAGTTGTTTTTTGTAATTTATAGAATGTAGATTAATTCTTGTATATATATATTTTGATTGACATAGTAAATCTCACAACTGTGCAGTTTGTGTCCTTACAGGTGTAAAGAAACTCTGTATCAGGGACTTTTTACGCATTTTAATTATTCTTGAGACACTGTTAGCATACAGATTACACTGTTAGTGGGTTATCTAACCATGTTCCACATTTTCTGAACAGCTACTTTGGTAGGGGCAGTGCCTTATATACTTGTTGAGTTTGTCCTGTTACGCTGTGAAGCTTAAGCTGCTTGCCACATGAGCATTTCTACAGTATCTGGTTCAAGATCTGGCATATATTTCTTAACTTAAAGTTGTCTCTAGTCTATGTCCAAACTCATACTTGGCCCTGCAGGAACAGAGCTAGCAACTGTGTGTCTCTTGTACGCTGAATACCAAGTTCTTGTCACTGGGGAATTCAGGAGAGGCAATGTGGCAGTATGAACTGGTGGTGCTACCTAAGTTAACACAGATCTGCATCATAAAGCACATGCAGATAGCCATCAAGTCTTGTGGTCCTACTCATAGACATTCAGTGTACAGACTACTTGCATTTCATGCTGATGTAGTAGTGAAACACAGCAGCACACAGGTGTCTCCTGTGTTGCACCAGAAACAGTTAAGTGGCCAGAAGAGACTTTTTTCCTAATGGATTTTTTCATCTCTAGTTGAAAATACATGTCTCACTGTGTCAAGACAAGCCTCTAGACTTTGTTTTGATCCATTTGACGTTGTTTCTGACTCAACTTTAGCTTACCTCTTGTCATAAATGGCTGTTGTATATGTTTGCAAGCTAATGGTGGAGCCTTTAGCAGTTTCTTTGAATGAGCAAATTAGTTTCTGTCGTTAATGTTACTTAAGCTGTTTCCCTTGTTTAAACCTGACTTCCACCACTGTGTAATGCCTTGGTCAACCTGTAGCTTAGCAATACATTGACCTGTTCAGTCCCTGTATCTTAAGACAGTTTAAAAATGTTTGTTGTGTTCTTCAGGATTATCTCTCGTAGCCTACATACTGGATAGAAATGTTTAGCAGCGGAGAATATCCTGTTAGCTGTTTATCTTGCGCAAGACTGTTAAAGGATGTTTATACCCTGTTTGCACAATAGGTAACTGGTAGTTGGGAGCGGGAAGTAGATGTAGGCTCTTTCTTCATAGTTTCTGTGGAGGCTTCTAAGAATTCAGTGTGGCCACAGAGTTAAATCATCATGTTTGATATGGAATGGGATTGGATGAGAAGTTTTCAGAATCATTGTGAGGATAAGAAGGATTATTGGGGGCGAGGTTAAGCACAGGGTTACGATTTGACTGTGGTCATAGTCAGGCCAGTTAAACTCGTGTCTTCAGCAGTATCCTATTTATTTAAATGAAGGGGGAGTTTGTTGTTGATTTCCTTCTGGCCTCTGTCTAAATCTGTCAAGGTAGCCAGCTATCAAAACATAACTGAATTTTTGTGCTGTTTTTTTCTCAATGATTTCTAAGCTGTATCACTAGTGCACTTATTTCTTCACAATTCTGTTTAAAAAAAAAAAAAAATCTTGACTGTTTTCGAGATATTCCATAATGTACACTGAGCATGGCTACTGGCTTTCTCCCAGTGGAATGCGTAGTTAAATTTGATCTGAAACATTGAACTTGTTCTTCATTCAGGGTAAAAGGAGCCTTCTGTTAACTTTTAGAACTTTGGTTATCATATCTGTTCTACCTTCTTGAATTGTATGAGGGATATGTGCTCTCAAGTACTGTTTGCAAAATTCAATGTCGCGTATGTATTTTTTCCCCTCTAAGAAAACACTGTGATGGCTATCAGTAGGATTTTCACTTGTATACGTATGTCTGAGGCCCAAACCCCAGGCATGTTTGTCCTTGTTTTAATCATAACATCAGTTACTTTCTGACCTTGCATCAAAACTGCACATAATACTTGAGATTTTTTGTCTCATTGGCAAGAGACATCATCAATTTTATCGTATTTGTTTTTTTCATGCGTAGTTCAACAACAGTATATGACTGTTAATTGTAGTCTTATCTGAAACATGCAGTTCAGAGCTTGCTGAGTGCTTTCTGGTTGGGCAGTGCCTAGCACTTCTACAGGCAGAACAGAATCCCCTGCATGAACTCAGGGTGACCATGCTGTCTCCTACAGCACACAGATCTTTGTGTCCCTGGAATATCATTTGTTTGAATCCATTTACATGCACTGATTCTCAAGAAGTAAAGATACCTAGCGGTACTTGGGAAGCTGGAGTAACTTCATGCATTCTTCTTGCACTCCAGACTGCTACTTTTAATAATGATGACTGTGATCAGTAACCTTAAGCAAAAGTGTTTTCTGGATACTGGTCAAATCAGTACAAGACATCATCAGTGTTCAGAAGCTTATCTCACTTGAGTTGTACTAAGGTATCACAGACTCCTGGTGTGGGAGTTGTTTTTAGTAAGTTGTTTCCCATATGGAGGGGATTATACAACCCTATGCCAAGCTTTCATCTTATGAGTATTGTCTGTATTATTCCAAGTTGTCTGCACATAAATAGAATGCAATAATGGATTCATTATTTAGGATTAAATCTGAATAGACTAACGGTTTTGACTGAGCAATGGAGCACTTCTGCTACATGTAGCTGGATGGTCATTCAATGGTTTTGTTTCAGCTGTAACTTAATTTTCTCTTCAGGCAGCTTCTTTCATACTTTTGCTTAAATGGATAATGAATATTCAAAACGCTGTAGCTTCAACAGTGGTACTGCTCGGTCCCAGATAAGGGAAGGAGGATGGCCTTTGTAATATTCTGAAGGGTAAAAATGAAAATCTCATGGAAGGATGAGATTCTTAACAGCTTCTAAATTTGAACTGATTTTTTTAGAAGTATGTTTTATTTCCCCTCCACACCTAACACAATTGCTGGTAAACACACAGTTGTTTGACCTGGTAGTATAGTAAGCAGGGATTTAGTTAAAAAATTTTGAAAATCCTAGGATGTTAATAGTTTGCATAATAAGGTAAAGTGACACACAAGCTGTAATCTGACTAGAACTTGCAAAACAAGAATTTCTAGTTCATAAAAGTCTTAAAAAAAAAAAAAAACAAACCCCAAACAAACAAACAAAAAAACACACACAAAAAAAAACCCCACACCACACACAACTAACGTGTTAGGTTTCACTTGTATCAAAGCCAGTATTCTTTCAAGTTCCTTGAAATCAAAGTTCTGTGATCTTTCAGCTGTGTGAAGCTGGTGCTTTAGACAGTTTCTCCCATGAGAAAACAGAGAGGTGAAGCTCATGCTGGTTCAGCTGTGCGACAGAGAAAGGGCAGGACACCTGGCTCCGGTGAAGATTCACACCTTTTTACCTCCTTGTGGCAAACCCTGGGACTGTGCCCCAACTGTGCAGTAAGGAACACTGGCTCTGCCATGGTTCTTCGGGCTTCTGGGCATCTCAAGGTATAATCAGAATAAAAAGTCTCAGTTAATTGAGGTTTCTAGGCTTTATAGAAGAACATGGAAAGTATGATATAGCTGCCTGCCTGAGCTGTAGATTCTGCTGGAGAGATGGATTCTTAGTTCTGCGTTTATCATCTTTTTTTCTCAGGTTCTCTGTCCTTTGTAACTGTTCAACAGCAGCTGCAGGACTTCTTGAGGCACTTCGAGCTCTGACAATGTGCATCTTCCAATAAGTTTGTCAGAAAGATTGCACTCCAATGGGTACACATAAACAAATTGCTGTCAAGTTCTGGTTTGTGCCTGTGCACCTTTACTTCAAAAATAAGGCTACAAATGTGTTGAGGTGCTCTTTGGGGTGCAGGTTCATTACATAGCACCTTCCTACAGCTTGATAATTAACTCCTCTGTAGCCCCTTTAGTGTCCTAGGCTTCTTTCTGAAGGATCATTTAGTTGTAAAAAATATTGTCTTACTGTGCATAAAACAGCTGCTCAGAGCTTTGGGATCTCACTCTGTTAAGTGGCCATCCAGCACCACTTACACACTGGGATGGTGAATGCTCTAGGGGTAAATCCATTTGTGGTCCGTGTTACTGTTTGCAAATGTAGTCTTTAATACTAATCTAACTATTTGTATGTCACTGCTAAAAGGTAAGATAGGAGATTGGGACGGATGAAGAAATTTTTGGTGTTGGCTGACCGTGAGGGTCATGCTTTAGAATTTGTGAGATATTTAACCTTTAAGCATTCCTCATTTAATTGTAAGAAAGCATCTAGAAATAATGACTGCCCAATTTGTATTTCATAGCACTAAATTTAACTTCAATATTGCCACCAGAGGGCAGCATGTTACATGAACTGGCCGTGCAGAACCTGATACGTTCCGATTTTAAGCAAAGATGAACTTTTAAAATCTGATGTTTGAAAAGTAAGAGTGGCTCATTTACAAGCTTTTTGCTGTTATGTTCAGCTTGTAGCTAAGTCCTCAAATACTTGTCACAGCATTAGCTTTCTGAGAAAGAGAAGTGACGTTATTGATACCTGCCAGGTGAAAACTAAATGTAGATGTTCTGTAACTCACATTCTGGTGCCCTTAAATTATTATTACTCCTGCATACAATCTCCATAAGACAGAGGTACCAGGAACTTACTCCCTTACTTCTTGCTTTGTTTCTACCAGTTGTAGAATTCGTACTTCCTGGGTTTGTCTCAAGGGTAGTAAACCTACATTACTTGTTTACTTTGTGTGATAAAATGGATGTTGAAGTTGATTTAATTCTACATTCAGTGTTTTTAGGATTAATTTATCTAAAATGCAGCATCTGTACTGTTGGGTGGTTTGGTGTTTTTTTGAGGTGAGCACTGTGAGACTTGACCTCTTGATTCCCATGTAGCAATATGATCTAGGAAACTCCTTATACAAATCATCTGGAGTGATATTATACTGGTGTATTGTGACTCAGAAACCTCCTTTGTTAGCTTTGTAGTAGGTGCAGTAGCTTTGCAGATCACATCTTATAAGACTCACTTTCTCACTTGTACACTAACGTAATTTTGCTTGGCAGGGTATTACTATTACTTGAGAACCTAGTTATAATGTCAACACAATTGAAAAACACGTTATATTAAAACAAATCACTGAATAACTTGCATGCAACCTTTTTTCCCGTGCTGTGGTACAGATACATTTAGTAGTCTCATGCATAAAAGCATCAGTAATTTGTGATTTGGAAAGATTAAAACCAGGAGTTAAACGCTAAATGTAGACATTTTCCTGAGGTTACATTGTTTTCTTCAGTTTTCCTGAAATGTAGTCTAGAATTTTTATATTTGGAAGTCTAACATACTGTTTTTGCAGAAGTCCCTCTTTTCCTTTTACAAGTAATGGCGATACTGCGTACTACGGTCTTGCTATCTTTCAGGTGACTTAATATAAATCCAGATTGAATCTGGTACTGCCTCTTCTGGGATGGTGAAAATAAACCTGGACCTGAGCTGATTTGGGGTGAAAGTGCTGGAGTATCTTTGTATAGTGTTTTAGTAACAGCAACATTACAGGAATGTACAGTGCAACCGCAGTAGGCTTGGGAGGCAGCCAGACGAGTCCGTGTGGGCTTACTGGTCAGGCTCTTATGTTGTGTGGAAGTGGCTAAACTGCACCTGGATCCAAGTTGGCGTGTGAAGTGCTACAGCTGTGTTCTTGCAGTCACCTGCACATGGTCTCATAATTCCAAACTGGATTTGAGGGGAAACCTCTCTGTCTTTCTGCATCCATGGCTCAGTTAATCTGCAAATAGGATAAACTGCCCATAAGTAATTGAGAGTTTATAATATACTGCATGTTCCAGATAAGAGTTAGAACATGCAGTATTAAAAGAGATTTTTAGAAGTAGTCAATTATACTGAGTTCACCTTCTTGTCCTTACTAATTGGGGCACGAGCATGCAATGCCAAAATCTGATGTGATATTCTTAAAGCGAGTAGACTGCTGTTTTCCATAAAGTTCTCAGGTGGTGATTTTGAGTCTGCTTATACTTCGAAGCATAAGCTAACTTAAAATACATGGATGTAAGAAACAAACGGAGGTCTCAAGGGATGCAAGTCTCTTTTCATGGCTGATTAGTAGTAATTTTTCAGAATCCATACCAACTGAAGAAAACATGAGGTAGATTTATTATGTGCTATATTCTTGTCAAACCATTGTTTTTCAAATGGGAATTATTTATGTGTGACCCAGTGCAGCCTGGCATTTTGCCATGCAGAATAACAGTATGTGCTCTTTTAACACTAATACGTGGTGCACCAGAATCACTGATGGGAATGTGTGGTAGTCAGATTACGTCTTTTCAAGACAACTGAAATTATGGAACTGAAATAAATGGAATATTTGGGTTTTTCAGATCAATGGTTTCTTAGGCAATATGTTTAAAATAGACCGTACTGAACTCAGTATGCTTTTTTGCGTTGTATAGTACATGTCTAATAACGGGGGGGGGAGGAGGGGGATTGAGTGTTGTTAAATCACACTATGTTTTCCAGTGCATTTTACTATTTTTGTGAGGATAGGTGGGTTCTTGCGATGATCTGTTCTTGAGTGTAGCAGCCATAAGATATTTTATACTCCGTTGTGTTAGAGTTAGTAGTCTGTTAAAATTCTAGTTTTGTTGGTCTAAAGTAACTTTTACAGATCTAATGTAGTTCTCATGAAATGAATTCTAAGAGCCTAGGCGTACTTAGCCAACATCTAGAATTGTTAGACGTGCCAATTGCTAAGTGCTTGTTTACATGAAGTTATCATAACACATTTTTAAGACTTCACGTTCTGTTTAATGTCCCACTGAAGTAGAAGCAAGCAAGTATCCTCACAGATTCCAGCTTTTTGAATTTCCAAAGTTTTTGACTTACACCCTTCAGTAGGCCCATGTATGAGGCCATTACAATAATTGGTGTATTATCAGAAACCGAGATAATTTCAAAATTTTTTTCTTACATTGAGATTTCAATTTCTGAGGAATTTGAATCAATGCGTAGTTGGACAAAAGCCAATTTTTCTCCTCAACTCTAACGCATGTTTGAAAAACGAACTCACTTCCTAAGTGCCTTGTGAATCTGCAATGATTAATTCTTCTCATTATTTTGCTGCAAATTCTCATGACCCTCTGTGATGATTCGATCACCCACTTAGAGTTTATGCATATTCATATCTTTCCACTCCTGCTGCAGTCGTTCAAGTCTCCTTTACTGGCTGTGGTGTATGCTTGGTGCAGTAATTGAGCTGCAGTAGATTGATTACTCTGGGGAGCTGTAAGGCCTTTAAAGGTGAAAACATATCAGTCCTGTTAATTAGGAAACAAAGCTCTGGTGGCAAGTTCAGCAGTCAAATGCTTCCAGTGTAGAAATGAGGAAAGGTTTGATTTGTTCCTCTCCATGAACCCTGTTTACTTTCTTTATATTTGAATTAGATCTGTATTTGCTGTAATAGGCTTGTGCAGAAGATAGCGTATCTTGTATGATTGCATTGTGTTGGTATTTTAAGCCAGAAAGAACTATATGTTTAATATTGATTGTAATTATTAGCTGCTGTTAATCATCTCTTAAATTATACATTGTTTTAGGCATTACTTGACCTATCAAGTTAAATGAGAGATGAAGAATGGAATCATTGATTGTAAACTTCAACCAAAAGCATTTATATCATTGCCTTTTTCAGACCTGAATGTCAAAGTCTTTGAATTAAAACAATAGATTTTCAGACACCATAATAAAACCTGGGGCCTCTCCTTTTTACTATTAAGAGGTCTATTGCCTATTGTGTGTAAGATTAATTAAAGAGAATACATTCTTAAAATTAGGTGAATATTAAATGATAGCGTAAGGTTTCATGCAGCAGACAGCATCCTTACATCATCATTCTAAATACCCTGTGGTTTTATGTTGCTAAGCACTCTAATCTAGAGTGGCCTATTAGAAAGATATTAAGGGTAGGGGAAACCATCTGCCACACAATCTATCCGTAAGGATCAGAAATAAATAATTTAAAAGTAATTTATATATCTTAAAAAACACTTTTTCCCTGTAATTACTGGACAACAGATTGTAGAATACAGACGTTATGAAAATGCCACTGTTTTTGTAAACAGAGTGTGATCCATTGCTACTTCAGGGTAGGCTATAGGATGCTGTTGTCATACCTGTTCCTGTTGAGGTCAGAAAGAAAAGTCTCACTGAGACAATTGCACATGGGATTGGAGTCCAATTAGTGCATCTGACACCAAAGGATATGGCATTCATTGTGTTTGTGTCTTGTTTTTTTTCTCCTTCGTTTTAGGCATTTATTAACACTGCAAAAGAGATCTACGAGAAAATCCAGGAAGGAGTTTTTGACATTAACAATGAGGTAACTTTTAGTACTCTGAATGCTTTTTGTTTGTTTTTTCTTTAAATATACAAAATTCACCTTCCCTAGAAGGCCAGACAGTAAAATATCTGTTCCATTTGGATATAGAATTGTCTGCCATTGTGATAAAAATGGATTAAAATAAGTGACCCTATCCATCCATGAAGCATCACAAAATAATATAAATCCCCAAAAGAGAAGAAAATCCACTTTCATCCACTTCTCCATATGGTGTCATCTGTTTTCAAAGATAATTTTCCACTATGTAAATGGGGGACCATGTTGATATGCCAGATGCACTCCATGAGCTGTCCAGTATAGGGGAGGGATTGCTTTGAGAGTTACATAAAAGACTTTTGAAATGTTCCTGGTTTAGGTGGCTGGATTCTGTAGGGAATAAAAGATTAGCCATTTTGCCTATGCACATTACAGAAATTACAGATTATTGGGGCCTGTCTCTCTGCTTGTTCGGGGTGGGGGTGGGGAGGTGGAGCAGGGAGCACTTTTGTAATGCAAGAGCCTAGAAAGATCTATAATGTCTCTCTTGAATTATGAAATGATTGTGCTGTGGAAAGTCTTGAGCAGTTAGGAGAGAGGTTCATGGCTGTAGAAAAAGCAGATTCAAATTCAGGAGTAGTAAATAGAAATATTAGGATTATATAGAAATGTTAGGATTGTATAAGCTAACAATTAGCTTATCGTTAACGATTGTTAATGTTCACATAAAAAGTCACACCACATAAAGTTTAAATTTGACAATGTGAAGTGGTCAGTTCCTTTCTGATGCCCAAGTGTTTTTTTTTTTTATCCTGCATGTCCTTAAATATCGTTGCTGAGGTGCTTAGTGAAACCACATGTGAAAGTCTGCACTGCCACTTTCTGTTCTGTATCTGTTCTGTGAATAGGTGCATTTTCTGGGACTGCCAGTCTGATGCTTCCCTTAAGTGTGATAGTCCTTACAGAATTGTTCAAAGAGCAGTGAGGGAATTGGCAGGACCCAATTGCTTCACCTCTTCCTGATTAATATATTTCAACGTGAGAAAATTTAGACTATTAAAAAACATTGCTCTTGTGACTTTGGAGGGGAAATGGTGAGAAACTTCAGTAGTGTGCTAAGTATTTGCATTAGGAAACTTGTAGCTAAATAAGACTTGAATATTGATCCTTCAAAGGTATTAATTCTGACTGGGAAATGTGTGTGCATCTATGTATATATGCTGTTTTGGTAAAACACTTTTTAAATTCAGTTTAGTGATGAAAAATTTTAAATTTTCTTTTAACATTTTTCCTAAAGAAAATGCACTCAGTAGTGCAATATAAATTGGACAGTAATCAGAGTAGCTGAAAAAGTATGCTCATTGTATCTGTCGAGTTTCATCTAGTAGCTGACTGCTTTACTGTGCCTTATGGAGCTTTGATTGCAATATGCTGTCAAGAGCCAACAGTCCATGCTATTTATTTGGCTTTATGCCAAGTCTGGCTCCTTGATTCCTCAAGAAGTTGCTATCAGCCCAGGGGGGGCAAAACCAATGAGCCATAGGGCATGCTTTTTATTAAAGAGGAGTCAAAGAGCGAAAAGAAACCACATCAGCTGCTGTCAATACTGAGCTAGTGCCAGAAACCCCAAGGCTACCACTGTTGCAGAACAACTGCCAAGCGCTATAAATCTGAGATTTACTGTGACGCAAAGTTTCCTTAAGAGCTTAATTTCTGAAGCTACTGTATTACTTTTCTCAAAGTGCTGTATTTTTAGGTAAAATCCACTTGAGGGAGTGAGGGTTAAGATATAAGTGTGATTTTGATGAATGAAAGAGCTACGCTGTGTGTGGGTTCTTGGCAAGTAGCCATGTCTTTTGGGATCATAGAAATTATTGATGACACAGAACACTCGTATGCCCTTAGCCTCTACAGCTGATTCAACACAGAACGAAATGCTGTCTAGAGAGGAAAAGTTTTATATTAAACTAGTGGAGATTTTGGTGAGAGGGGAGAGTTTATACATTCGTAGCAATGCTATGTATTTTTAAAGCCTTATGCCAGATAGTATTAAAATACAATTCTTGCTCTGTGTTTTCGTGTTAGGAGTTTAAGGTACAGTGTATAACATAGAGATAAAAGTTAAATGAGAAGGAAAGCATCATCCTTTAAATTATATTGCCAAGGGCATACTGCTAAAAAAAGATAAATTTTGCTAAATTTGTTGCATACATTAGCAGAACTTGCTATATGATTTTCTAAAAAAAAAAAAAAAAAAAAGAAAAGCTTTTCAAGTATATTAGTGTTCTAAAATAATTACGCTGTGTATTAAACTTCATTTCAGGCAAATGGCATAAAAATTGGCCCTCAACATGCTGCTACTAATGCAACACTCGCAGGCAATCAGGGAGGACAACAAGCTGGAGGAGGCTGCTGTTGAGCCTGTTTTTACTTTCTAGCTGCCTGGATGGGGCCTACTAACTCATTTGTTCACCCTTCCCTCTTCCCTCCTGCCCCGCTCGCCTCCAATTCAGCTGAGACATGAAACTTGTAAGTTGGTTTCCTGTTGCAGAAGAAGACTTTATCCTTCAAATTCTTGTATAACTTTGAATAAATGGTTAATGTTCACTTAAAGACAGATTTTGGAGATTGTATTCATATCTATTTACATTTGATTTCTAGGTCAATTGATGTGATTATTTTCGTTAAATGTTGTCTTGTGCCCTTGACTACGAACTGAATTGTATTAAACACTACAAAGTCATCTGAGTATTTTAATCAGTTTGTGTAGTTAGGTTTCCCAGCTCCTGCGGTTACCTAATGTTTAATATTGTAGAGCTGTCCTCAAGTTTTTTGTCAGTTTTCAAGGCTATAGAGAGAAGCGGAAGGACTCTTTTAATTCTGTATTTATCACTTTCTGTATATATAGTTTAATAACCTGCTTGGGTGTACTTGCCAAGCTAGAATTCTTTAATGCATTTGCATAAATTCTATACTACTTAGAGCTTGAAAACTACAGAAGCATTAATAGAAATTGCTTGGACGCTAAATTTTAAGCCTTTTTGACATTGTTAGCATGTTCATCCTCCCCTGTCATTATCCTGAAGTCCAAGGTAAATGCTTAATGTATATTACTAGAGGCTACATACGTGCTATCTATTTTAATGCCAAATGTTTGCTGTTTGTCCACAATTTCCACAGCACCTCTTCAGAAATGGATTAGCTGTTTGCCTTAACAAATACTATCGGTAAAAACAGAATATGAATGAAAAGTAGAGGAGGCGTTGATAAATTCAAAATGGCACATTATAAAAACATTAATCTTTTCTTGATTTTTTTTTTTTTTCTTGTTTACCACTTGATTCCTAGGTATATTTTTCATGCAAGGACAGTTTTTCAACCTAAATGTACAGTGGTTGTGTAAAGTTTTCTTTTAGTGGCAACTTGTAATCCTAAATATATGGTAAGCATCTTGTCTATTGTGAAGAGGGTGTGAAAATAAAATCTGCCAGTTTGGAAATCTTGATGAAAATCAAAACTAGAAATGCTTTGGAACTTATTATGGTGGTGGTTGGAGGGGGGTGGTGGAATGTTTTGCCTCAAATGAGAGGGTTGCAACAGTGCAAAACAATCCTGTGTTTAAGTGTTTGTTTGTTAAAGTACAGAATATTCATGTCACTTTTCCTACAAATGAGGAAACAACTGAGTTTCCATCTCATTGTATTTAAGTAAATTGCAGATAAAAGGGTGACACTAATGCTAGGCCATGCTTCATGTATCTAAAAAAAAGCAGGGGCGGGGGGATGAAATGACTGCAACACTTTTGTCTTACTGGACCAATACTGACTGCAACACAACACTGGAGGACATGGATCCTCATGTCATCCATTCTTATATTTAGAACTTTTAACATCGAACATGAATAACCTTCAGCCTGACAGGTGTAACATAGTGGTGGTTCTGAGCTTAAATAAAGTTTAAAAAACATGTGGAACCTCTTGTTTGTATCTGGGGAAGGAACAACTGATAAGGATTTATGTTAGTTGCTGACTTCAAATCTTTCTTACACATTTAGGAGCATTATAAGCAATGCAATATAATTGTTTTCAACTATTTAAATTCTTATAAGGTTACTCCGTTTACATACTTTTAACTGTTTCTTATAGGAAGTTTGCATTTATAAAGCACACTTCTTTCAGTTAAAGTTTGAAAATCGTGTTGCAGGAGAGTAAAACCATAGGACTGAATTGCATTGTCGCTGAGGGAAAACTGGCTTGTAGTAACTACCTGCTCACAAGAAGGAATGAAAGAACAAGAGTACTTGCTTGAAGATTTTTTTTTTTTTTTTTGCAACTGGCATCATTGCAGAACTCGGTTGCCTGAGACGAGATGGGAGAAAAGCATGCTCTTCTATAGGAGCCTCAGCTACCTTACAAATGGGAGTAAATTTCCCATAGCCATAACAATTGCCCTGTTAAGGGAATAGCGGAGGAGTGGAGTAGGGGCACGGGGAATGTGCTGTGACTTACTGTAGTCACATGTGCATATTGATTTTTTTTTTTATCCCGTTGATTGGTCCTGGCTTGCGTGCCAGTCTTGCACTGTACATTACATTAAGAATCTGGTACTTTCAAAGAGGAGCTAGAACAAAACCAAAGTTTCCTCTCATTCTGGCTGGCTTTTTGTCACAAAATTTGTGCATACCTAATCCTTTTGTTGCTGATTAGAAATCTGTATGTATTTGTGGTTTTTTGAGAAGACCCTGATGCTATTATATCCTATAAGAATTTGAAAATTACATGGCACAGAAACTAGCGGGAAAGTTTCCTTCTAGAGCATGTGCTTTGCAAGGTTATTCTTTCACAGATTTCAGTTTTACTTGTAAATGAGTGACTGATAACTTGCTGAGCTTTCATGTTGAATTCCAGTTGCTTTTATTGGTTGTATTTTCATTACCAAAGAATTTGGTAAAACACTTAGTTGTTCCCCAGCAACTTGTACAGCTATTACATGTAATAAACTATCAATACTGAAAAATCATACCAAGGTGCAGTTTCCCTGTACTCCCAGTTTAGCATATGGTATAAACCATAGTTAACTTACAAAAGAGTAAATTTGGAGCGACAAATCCTCTAAGCATAACTTAAGGCTTGTCTCTCTCATTTCTACTTAAAATGAGAAGCTCTGGGAATTTTGGCAGTCATTTAAGAAAGATTAACACTCCCCCTCAATCTTCCACCTGTGTGTTTCTGTTGACTTCAAGCATTCTGATTTATTCTTGTGCAAGATCAGACTCAGCAGCAACTTAAGGTAAATGACTGCCAAAATACTTACTGATAAGCTAAATAACAAGAGACTGTCTCAAGCCCCTAGCAGGCAGCGAGTGCTACCTTCCCTACTCCCTTTCTGCCATGTTATGCATACTGTGACATGCTAGTTCGTTGTGGTGCTGTCTCCTTGGAAGAGCCTTCAACTGCAATATTTATATATTGGTGGGGTCAGAAGGGCACGGATTAGTTTTAGGCTGAATGGCATACCTTTGCCTTAAGAGTTTACCTGTGACTGTTAGAGCACTAAATCTGTTCTTGGGAAGAAAGGAAAACCTCTTACCGGGCTTGAAGTTACAGTTAAACTGAATCTGAGTGAAAAAAATGTATTAAAACAATTTAGAAACAGCAGAAGACAGTTTGGGGCATGAAAGGATTTTTTTTTTTTTGTTTGAAGTAATCATTCTAAATGAGGGCACCCCAGTATGCCTGCGTTTTTCTCAAAGTTGTTACCAGTAGGGTATTGCTTTTGTAAATGCTGATGCCTGAGATAGCGATTCCTCTTGATGGACTGTTCTTTTGTCACTACTGCTTGTCCTCCAGCTTTCTTCATAGGTTGGTTGGTTGGCTTATTCTCCTCCTAAATCAAGTTTCTCTTGTGTTGTTACTTTGTCTTTGCCTTGTCTGTTCTGGTATTTTGTCATTCAAACTGAATCCAGTGAGTAAGTGCCGTTCTCCATATTTACCTTTCCACATTTGTTACACCTACGCTTGAGGGAGTTTGCCCGATGTGGGGCATTTGCTTTGGGGATGGAAGGGTGGGGCAGAGGGAGAGAGGAATATACTATCTTGCTGCATGATAAAAAATCACAAGGGAAGTATTGCATGGGTTCTGTTGCTTGTTAGACATACCGTGTGTACTGTTTTGCATGTGTGGGGGGATAGAATTTGCCTATTCCTCTTCCACTATTGCATGGGAGGAGATAGGGGAGAAGGAGGAAGATTAACAGGTTTTATTTGGATATCTTAATAAATTTGTTTGCTGATACCATACTTATGATTTGTAGATACTTAATATTCCTCCCCCTACAATCTCTGGGTTTTCTTCTGCCATATTACTGCCATGTAACTTTAACAGTATGCAGTGGTGATTTATTTTAATACGGTACTGAAATCTCCGTTTGTAAATAATCCAGGCTGCTGCTGTGTAAGTAGCTGATGAAATGTCTTTACTGGGTCTGCTGCGTATGAAAGAAACCACAACATTAAGCAATAAAAACTACTAACAGAATGTTACGAAACCAAGACCATGACAAAAACGCAGCATGTTGTGGATCTATCATTTTTATTCTTGGGAGAGATTTTATTATTTTTGGAACTATTACAAGACTTACGTTAAATATTGTGGATGATAAGAGGAAACAGACTCTTGGCAAACACGGAAAACCAATTACAGCATATTACCCTATTCCCCTTCCAATAAAGGAGGAGCGAAGCTGAAAGTTTATTCTTTGCTTAGCAGCTGGAGGAGGAGGGGGTGGAGGGAGGAAGTGTTCCTGCTTTAGGATTGGCTTAAGGAAGGAGGTTGTTGCTGTAGCAATCTCACCATGGGTAATCCAAGCTGGAGAAGACAAAACCAGCATGCTCTGCAGTCAGTTTTACCCCAGTCTAAAAAATTACACTGTTGTCATGGGAGCACTGATTAAAGAAGTCACTATTCTATACTATCAGGTATACTCTCCACTTAAAAATAAATTTTAAAAAACTGTGTTTGGTTGCAACCTTCAATACGGCAACTCTCCCTGTCGTGGTGATGAGTATTTCCAAAAACTTGTTACGACAAATTAAGTGGACCATGTATCTGATACTCAAGACATGGGATTTAACTGCTGTGTGATGGGAAAATCTACTTCATACTTTATTTTGAGGCCAGTCTACTACAGTGTCTGTACATCCATTTTAATTCCTATCACAAATTGCAGTTTTTGTAAAATTGTTCACAGCAACGTGAAGGAATCAATGCATCAGTATATTCTGGGGTGTCCCCCCCCAGCATAGTTATGATTTTTAAAATTCCTTCTTTGAGGGGTCAGATACACAAATGTTTATATTAGGCAGAATCTCGTTGATGACTATAGTGCATTTGGTGTAAATTATAGCAGGACCCAGTTAGCCTTTCTTACGTAAGCAAAGCCCTGTACAATGTTACTGAAGTAACCAGAAACTGATCACTTTTCCTAGACTTGGGCATAAAATACTGGGAGGCAAGAAAATCCTTAGGTGAGAGGACAGCTGAAAAGAGACCAAGGTACAGTTCTAACAGTTGTCAGTTTAATTGTCCAAGTTAAAATTGTCAAGTAAACAGTACGTTTTTCTGATTGTGGCTTGGGAAAACATTTTCAGATGCAGGGAATGTCTGAAACAAAGTGACTTACAAGACAGTTAAGTAACAAGGGTATGTGGGAAGACAGAAGCCCAGGGGGTTGCTCGTGGTCTCCCATGAAGATGATGCAGGGAGAGGCTGTCAGTTTAACAAGTGAAACATGCCCGCACAGAAGCTAAAAGGCTTGCCATGTCTCCCACAGCTACTGCTATGAAGCAGAAATGAAGCTTGTGAAGTAAAGTATGTGCAATAGTGTAATCCTCCCTGGGATGTTTTTCTGTGAAGCCATGTAACTTCAGGGAAAAGGGCATCTATCCTTGCCGCTGAAGAAACTCTAATGTATGTTACGTCACAGCCCTGGCCTGCAGGACTGACTACTGTAAATAATACTTTGGTGTCTTCACTGGATTCTTGTCCAAGTCTGATTCTATTTTCTTTCCAGTTTTCAGAGCTCCATGTCTTATTTCTCGTGTGTTTCTTCACATCTTCTGTAACTCATTTCTCTTTCTTACTTCTCCCACCTTTTCCTTTCCTAACCTGGAGTTTGGGGGTGGATGTCTGTTTAGGGACAATGATTCAAGAAAAGGAGCAGCATATTTACAGTTCCCTATTCTTCAGGAAGACCTTTATTAAGGATCACTGGTTAAAAAAAAAACCCAAACTTTAGTTTGTCTACATTGGCTGAAGTGATGTTTGCTTCTAACAATGCCATTATAGCAACTTAACATACATAGTTAGTCATAGATCCACCTGTCTAACTCTGTTGAGGACCCGGCCAAAGCATCAGGCGTGCAGGGAGGCTCACTGACCTATGCCTGGCATAGGCACACAGCAAAAGGTTGGATAATCACAGTGGGTGGTATGAACCCTGGGCACGGAGCATTTGCAAGGCTGAAGGTTTGCCTTACTGACAGGCCTGCACAGAGGCTGCTAAATCCCCTTGCCCAGGTCATCCACCACCAGCAGAAGGCTCCAGGACAAACATAGAAGAAAAATGCAGTTGCCTACCTGAAAGGAGGTTGTGGCGACATGGGTGTTGGTCTCTTCTCCCAAGTAACTAGTGATAGGACGAGAGGAAATGGCCTCAAGTTGTGCCAGGGGAGGTTTAGACTAGACATGAGGAAAAATTTCTTTACCGAGAGAGTGGTCAAACGTTGGAACAGGCTGCCCAGGGAGGTGGTGAAGTCACCACCTCTGAAGTGTTCAAAAAACATGTAGATGTGGCACTACAGGACATGGTTTAGTGGGCATGGTGGTGTTGGATTGATGGTTGGACTTGATCTTAAAGGTCTTTTCCAACCTTGATACTATGATTCTAGTAGTAATTTTTTTGGCCGAGACCCATCTGAGTGGTGGTTTGTTTTCAGCTTTCATTTGAAGGTGTGCCTAACTTGATTTCAGTTTAATTCAATTGCTATGCCAGGTGAAAAGCAGTTTTCCTCCAATGTCAGGTGAACTCTGCAGTTCTAAAGGCACCAAGTTATTGTTGCTCACCAAATGTAAAGGGATCTCCTCAGGGTTGCAGCAGAGGAAGATCTGCTACAGAACTATTGCTCCATGAGCCAAAGAAGAAGCTTGCTTGCTGCAGGCGGGAGGAGACGTCTCTCGCTATCTGGGTGCTGGGAGCTGGTCCCCCCTTCCTGCTCCACAAGGACCGGGGCGGCCCGTTGAGGTATGCAAAGCAGCCATGCGATACTCCCCGGGCTTATCAACCGCCATCAGCTGGATCTGCTGTTCGCTCCAGACTCCACCTTTGCTTGGAAAGCGCTCGCAGTTCCATGAGGTAATCCTTCCTCCCAGCGCTGCCGCTTATTACGACGG
>NW_010523438.1:4586-15569 GCF_000687285.1 Phaethon lepturus | reverse complement strand
ACCCCAGCTCCGCCACGGCCCCTCGGCACAGGATGTGGTTGCCGGCTCTATGCTGTTGATGAAGGTCCTGTGCTGAGGACACACTCCACACGGGGCGGGGGGTGTGTGTTTGGTTGGTTTTGTGGGGTTTGTTTTGGTTTTTAAGTATTTTTAAACTGACTTCACTTAGAATTACAAGTCTAATTAGAGAGGAAAGCCAGAAGGAAAAATAAAAGAGGTATCAAATTAACTACAAAACCTACAGCTAGCAATGTCTCTGCAATCCATTTCTCCTCTAATCTCTCCTTACTCCCATTTTAATCCAATCGCGTAAAAATCTAATCAGTGCATATGCACATTCCTGTATTCAGACAAGTTTTGGCCACCGCTATAGCATAACTTAGCAACAAGATGCCCATCACCAGATGCTTCTGTCGCAGAGGTGGTCTGTACTGACATTCTCTGCTTTCAGGGGTATACCCAAGAGCAGACTCTCTTCTTTAGGCTAAGAACATAAACATCCAAATGAAATTATCAAGCACCATACTATGTTTGTGCTTTCCTGTGGAGGAAAATAAATAAATAAAAGCATGCTGTCGGAGCAGCGCTGAGAAAGAGAACATGCAAAGGGAACCAATGCCTGCCAGCTGGGTGGGGCATGAAGTAATCCTTATTATTAGTGACAGCAAAATACAGCTGTGATTTATGGCCCTGGAAAGAGCAATGCACTGAGCTGTTTTAGTTCAAAGAACATGTTTGTTTTTCTTCAACTTTATGAACAGGTATTGTTAAATGATGGATTTTCCTGAAGGCACAGAAAGATTGACTCATATTATTCTAATGCTAGCACAGACCTTCAGTTCTGCTGGGTTCTCAGACCAGTGCTGCGTGTTCCCAGTGTTCACTGTAGACAGTTTTGGCATAATTTCCAAAGTGCTTGTGGCTGAACCTGCATGTGTGCATGTTGAGGAGTGTGGCTAGCTGCAGTTTTGCTACTTATGGGTCATGGGACTACCTTCTGCATGTCTTCTGTACAAATATCTGTCCTTCAGGTTGTAACATGAGTTCTTAATTCAGGTCACAGGCAATTACAACATTTGTCAGGTGCCAGTGAACTTCAGCACGGAGTACTTTTTGGTTACTGGAAGTCTTTAATCAGAACAGATCAAAGCTTCAATTTTGCCTGCAATCCTGGCTAGACTTTGTTAATGTTACATGGCATATTAATTGTGTTGTTCTATTGAATGTATTTCTCTGTTAATAAAGTCCACCCTAGATGAGTTATAACAGCTATCTGGGCATGCTTCAAAACAGTCTTCCTTTTTTTTTAAATCCTGTCTTCACAACAACAGTTTTTATTTATTTCTGCTCTACTCTATGCAATTTCATAATACACTTGAAAACATATTACAAGCAAATGCAAACCTTTGACTAGAAATCGCAGCACCACCAGAACCCTAGAGGGTTGTGCAAAGTATCTTTTTCCCACACCTCTACACTCATCTCTGTGTTGCTTAATGGGACTTTTTGGTTAGAGGCAGCACTGGATAATTTCAACTATCAGGTTAAAATTACAATCCCACATCCTATGGTTGAAGAGTAATGGAGATAGTGAGAAAAAAAACTAGAAATAAAAGTGGAATGGGAAAAAATGACTAAAAACTGGACATTAAGATCCATACACCCCACCCCCCCCAGCATCTTTTAGCGGTGGTATGTGTCAAGGTCTCCCAGTGGTACAACAGACCTCCCCCAGAATGACTCAGTCTGCCGAGGAGGCACCAGCCTGTACGTTGCGTGCAAACACGCGCCCAAATGGAATTGGAGCAAGGCCAAGTTCACTCATTTACACAGGTGGCCAGACAGCCTGCGAATACGAATAGCATGGAGCCACTTAGGCTGGATTTTTACAAGAAAAGCAGTCTGTAACCCATTTAGAAGTCCTCTGGGCTCTCTATGACCCCACACTTCCAATTATGCTTTTAAATATAGTAAATGAATCCTGAGCAAAAACACGTCCATTTACATGGTGGGCCAGTATACGTTTGAGCAATTCATAGAATGATGATGGGGAAAAGATCATATAAGTTCCCCGAAAAAAAGTTATAGGCAGGAGGCCTTAGATCATGAAAGACATATTGAAAATAACATCAATATTTAGATATCAAACTGATAATGATTTCTGCTTTATTTCCTTGGTACTCGGGATTACCAAGCAGGCTATCAGTCTCTATGGTAAATTTTAAATCACATTTGTTGCATGACTATCCTAAAATAAAACTTCTCAGAATAACAGCAACAGCAATATAATACAGTTTGCATTGTGTCTGTTGTTTATTTTGTGTGGCAATAATACAAGCAGCCATATGGATCTGAGCATTTGGAAGGGAGGATTTGTTGGCTAGATCATCACATCTGTTTACTTATAAATGCAACAAAAATACATTTGGAGGTCACTGACTGCACAACCATTTTATGCACTTTTCATGAAAAAAACGTATCAATGCTGTTCTTTCTACATAAATCCAACTTCAATAGAGACCCTATGATACTTTCATGAGTAAAAGGTTTTGAAATCATATCAAAATTAGTCTCTATCACACATCATCAGCCACGTCCACCATAAAGGTGGTATCGCAGCAATAATTTCATCTAGGATGAAATGAGTATTCAACAAATCCCTGAGGAAGACAAGGAAAACAACCGGTGCCACTGTTAAGCTTCCTCGTAACATATAACCTTTGATTAAAGGAGCACATACCACTGACCTCATATCCAAAAGTCACATTCATGGAGGGAACTTAGATTTGAATTTAAAAAACACAAACACACCACAAAAAAACCCACAAAACCCCCATACTGACACACCTAACCAATAGCAACAGGTTCACAAGCTTGTCATTTATAACATCTTACTAACGTGCATGCAGCTATTTCAGCCGAGCCCCTCGCCGTGATCCAAAATATTTATCGCACTTCCTTCACATTTTTCTTTAGGTCTGGCTGTAAGCATATTGTAATCTAGTAAGCATAAGTACTCCTGCATATTTATGTGTAGTTCATTACGCAAGATTTCAACTACAGATGAATGTTCAGAAAAAGAAACAATACTTTAAGCATTCTTTTATCTCAAGTATTTTTCTGGTTTCAAGATATTATTGTAAACAGTAAGTTCATAATTAAATTCTGCTTAGGTTATTTTTTATTCTGGCAGAAATGTTTTGGTAGAAGCACCTCAGCATATCCACATACTCTAAGATTACACACATTTTCTCAGCTGATCAGAGCTCTTGGCAGTGAATAACCTCATGCATAGAAATACTTTATATTTGCTTGCTGTTGCCCACACTCGATAACACGTAACTTTTAGCTGAAGGACACATAACTTATGTCTTGTTTATGAAGGAACCTAAGAACAGAAACTACAGAAAACTACAGATAATACCTGAATTCAATTACTTCCGCAACCTTGAAAAAAATAGAGCAAGAAAAATATGATCTTACTTTTGTCGATGGGTTAGTCTTCAATATTTGATTTGCCAAAGGAAGGAGAGGTTAGAATGACAGCTGTTCATTACAATTCCTTCTTTATTACAAGAGCTTAACTCTGCCACTGGCTGGCTGGCCCATTTCTGCTAGCTTTAGCACAGAACCGTGCTCCTAAAAGCTCCTCCTCTTGACAGCATCTGTCTGGATACTTCCCTCAACAAGCAGAAACAAGGCTTTCCACAGAGCCATTTAGGTGCTGGGAATGAGCTACAAGTAAGGGAAACCATTAGAAGCCACGAAAATACTTATTTCTACTAAGGATTTGGCAGATAGATATTCATGCCCACTAATACCATCAGCTTTACACCAGAGCAGTCACATCATCATAGTGTTACAAATCAGAATGACAACATCTCCAGCAGAAACAGTAGCTTAAACAACACCTGAAAACTGGAAGCCAAAACTTTGAAAGTATACATCTCCTATGAGAGTTTACGCCGCCAGCCACTCCCTATGATTAATGCAACATACCTCAGCCTTCAGACCAGGAGAGTTCATCATTTGTTTCTTACCAAGATTTTGTATTTATACATTAAAAAAAAAGCACTGCTGAAGTATCCACACAAGACTATGCATCATAGAGATAAAATACCTAAATATATGTATTTCAATTATGGATGAGTCAGAAAGCAACTGCTTATTCTAACAGATGCCCTGTGCAAACTCAAAATACTCACCTTTTCCCTGGCAGCCGTAACAGCTGAGGCAAATCTACCTTCTGTTCCCAGAAATGCTGCCTAGGGCAGATACGGTATCATGGCAAATGTACATCTCTCAGTACTGCAACCTTATTGCCAGTGAAAATGATACTGCTTCATAACTTTATTTGCAGTTTATAAGCTCTGTGGGCAATATGCCACTATGTTCTCTGGGTCTGGACACAGCCACTCCACAGACAATGATCAAGTAGTGAGACCAGACAAATAAAAGATGGAAGAAAAAACGGTCTAAAATTGGGGTCAAAATATATATATACTAACATATTTATTGTGGCATACTCTCAGCTACTGATCAGCACATTAACCTTATTTACTCTGCATGATTGCCAAGTACCATACTAAAATTAGGTCAGAAATTCAGATCAGATCAGCTGACTCAGCCCAGCAAGATCAGACAGACTAGCTGCTTTTTTTCCAATCCAATACAATCCGTTTTAGCCCCTGCAATGTACAATAGATCCATACATTTTTTCCCCACAATTAACCTATCGGAACTATACACAACGAGATAGCAATCACACTGAGGTATGTCAGTGCTACTGAAGAAAAGCAACACAATGTATCCTTAAGAAGGCAAAACATACAATTATATGGCTTTTTTAGGTCATTTTTCAGATCTCGTTTTCAAACTGCTCAGACCAATACATTTCAATGAACTTAAGTCATTCAGCACAGTTATGAAATGATTTAGGTAAATAACAGCTGCTTCCAAATACTGTTGTGTGTGAATACCACCACTTTATTAGATAATAAATTACTCATTATTATGTTGTTAATATACATGATCAGCCTTCTAAATGAGACCATCTGAACACTAAAATCACATACCTTCTCCAAAAATTCAATAATCCTACTATTAGATAATTTTCAGCAGGTGCCAAAGACTTCCAACTGCTTTATTTTGATTCCCACAAGCAAAAGGAGAGTGTTTGCTGGAATAGCCCCTCCTGCTCAAAACCTACCTTGCAGTTAATCAATCACAGGGGATGGCTCCCTTGTTGCTAAGGTCGTTGTTTTCAGCTGTTGGCAGTCTCCAGACTGGTGGCACTGTTATCACTGCACTACTTGCTACCTAGGCCACGCTATCAGGAGTTAGGGATAATATAAATACCCACCAAGATAAGGTAAATACGTAAGGAAAATAGTACAGAACAAAGAAGAAATCAATAATCCTACTGTACCTTTCCTGATTGCTGTGTTCCAATAGACAACAAGGTCTTGGATGAATCTCTGGAGGTTACTACAGGGACCAGACTCAATTGCAGTCAGCCTAAGTGACTTAATGATTCCTTCAGTCAAATCAGATGTTCTCCCTTGGTCTGCCATTGCTTTTAGTTTTCCTCATCAAGGGTTGATCACAAATATCGTGTTCTCCCTCTCCAAGCTTACACAGGAAAGACAGAGGAAAAGACCTTTCAAGATTTCCTAAGGTGTTTTTCCTTACACCTAGAGGGGTAGAGGGGACCACCACAAACATGGTTCCCCACAGAAGAGTGCCATAGCCAAGAAATGTTGATGCCTCCAGTCCACATACACACTGTTCCTCTGATAAACCCACTGTATCACTAGCAATCTTCTGACTCTCTATCTGGGGAGCAGAGCTCTGTTCTCAGTGATCTCAGTTTCGCATGAGCAAGAATTTCACGGTTTGTCTCAGCCCTAAATCATCTGCACTTATCCAGAGCGCTTCATCAAATCACTTTGCCAAGATCAATAAATAAAACCACACAAACCAACCACAAGGTAGGAGATGCTGTTACTGCCATTCAAATTAGGTAGAGAAGCTTGGGGAGAGGACTATAAAGAACCAGGCAGGTCCACAACTTTCCCATGCCCCAAGAAACTGACTCATAACAAAAGCTGTTCCAGCACTTAGAGACCTTTATGGTCACACATACAAAAGTGCGTGTAAACAGGTTAGCCAGAGCACAGCCCAATTAGCTGTCAACTCTGAAGACTATGTTCCAAATACATCTGTACGCCCTGACAGTTTAACATAGCTTATGATCAAATGAAGAAGTTGCCACAAGGACTGGGGAATTTTTTTCCAGCCAATTCTAAGTTACTTACATAGTGAGTGACATTTCAATAAATTAAAAATATTTGCAAATTCGATTTTCTTTTTTCTATTTTCCTCAGTGGCAAAGAACCAGCAATGTAAGATGAGAAAGTACTCTTCATCTCACTACTTTAGAACAGCAATTTATTGACTAGCACTTTTGTATGCACTCAGGTAGCGGATGAGACAGATTGAAATCCTTCCTCTGCTTGATGTAGCTAGAATTTAACCTTCCTCTCCATCGTATTAAGAAATATTTTGAGGTGGATCTCCCTACCCCTTCCTCTTGGAAATTTTGCAGTTTATGTAGCTATTCAGTAGTCAAAGGTGAACACTAAACAGAAACGGCAAGAATGAAAACAAATGTGTATCCAGCATAAATCAAAACAAATAAAAAACCCACCTGCTTCAACTTGCTGCAAGGAAAAACATTTTCTCTCTGAAGTTGTGCTCCTGCTACAAGCAGCCTATGCCTTTGACTCCCCAATAGTTTGAATCCCACTAAATATCACCCAGAAGTTGAGCTAACAGGGTGATAGTCTAGAAGGTATCAAAATACACATTGCATGGGCTCTTATTATTCACCTTAATTTCACAGTACTCTTATCATCCCAACCAAATTAATGACAGTCCAAAAAATTCTACTTCCTGGAATGTAAAGCAGCCATGATTTTGCTTTATGTTGCTGCTTCCTCCTACTCTATCAAACTGTATGTGCTGCTCTTTTCCTTTTAACATTTCATCAAAATTACCAGACCACGGAGGCATTGCTGGAATGTTCACGGCACAGCATGTCTGTTATACTTGGATGTACAGTACCCAAGACATAGCATAAAATTTTAATCACTTAAACTGACATACAGAAGACTCGCACTGGGGGAAAACGTTCAAAGGACCTCCTATCAGTTTGTGCTCAAGCCATCCACTTACATATAGAAATTTAGTATTTGGATGGATGATTTACTTGTATTACACAATTTGTCCCGCTCAAGAAAATGCAATTTTTTTAATATGCAAATGTTTGTGTAATATTTGTATCTATCCCATTCAACCTTTTCCTCTCCAAAAGGCTGCATAGATTTCATCGTTATCCATTGTCACAAGAGGCCAGGTCATGCGAGTGCTCTTCTCATTAACTGTCAATTAAAAATCGATGGAATTGTTCAGGAAGAGCCATTACAGGGTTCTGCCCATCAGGGACTTGATCCATTTTCCTTTAAATGATTGCAGTATTTTTACTGACTTTAGAACACGCAGAATAGTGAAGATATCATAAATAATTTTTTTTTTTTTAAAAACCCTCAGACAGAAATTAGAGACCTTTGAAAAATCACCATATCAACTCAAGGAGAGTCTATTTTGATCTGTGAGGCTGTCCCTGTCTCGCAAGAGCTCACACGCCAATATCTCTTTGCACAAAGTACACACTGTCCACCTAAAAGCACCGAGTGGATGAGGACCTATTTTCCATTAGATCTACATCTCCTATTCCAAACACCTGAACTTTTTTTTGTTACAAATCACACACCTGCCACACATGCTCAAACTGAATATGTTTGGATGCGAATACTCTCTTCCACTGAGGGAAGTAGAAACATTCAGCATCATGCCTACACAACGCAGAACACGTGCAGTTAACAGCCTGACATGGGCCAATGGTCTGTACTGCTTTTATCAGCAAGCTGCTTAGAAATCAACTGGTCTACACATATTTACCATATCTGAGACTGAGCCACTCACTGTTCATTCACTCTGCCCGACCACTTATCTTTTTATCAAAATATTTACCGTTTTATTGCTTCTTCTTGTTTTCGGCGTTTTTCACTCTTTTCTTTCAAGTAAGCCAGGTTTGTTTCATTCCTCATGCGATCATTCTCTCGAGCAATGTCTGATGCATTCTGTATAACCAAGCCATCATAGGCCTTCATCCCCATATCTTCAATATACTGGAGAAAAGCGCCCAAAGTGACCTCCTCCTGATTAGAACTCATCATCTTGCAGGAGATAATGAACAAAGGAAAGCAACGTTTCCTGCAGGTTGAAAAACACATAATACCTTAAATCAGTAGGAAAATAGCTTATAGTTTATGACAAAGATTTTGTCAATTGAAGTTAACATCTCTTACAGAGACAATTTTTTAGACTTTCTCCTGTCTAAAGGATATTAAACAAAGCAATTCAGAACTCAGAACAACATTACTCGAGACAAGAAGAGATAAAAAGCAAGAGACTCTTCTTTCAAGCAGTGCAGATCTATCCAGTTCAAATACCAAAAATATTTTCTCCCACCCCTTCCCTTTTCCTAATACCTTGCAGTTGCAACAACACTGCGTTTGAATTGGAATGAATCTCAGTTTGAATTGAACTGAAAAGTCTTCCATCCCAGGACAACAGGTCCTTTTTGCAGTTTAGATAAAGCTGCACCAGAGCAGACCACCAGACAAAATTCCTATTCTGCAGGATATTCCAACGTTCAGGTTCCATTTTTTGGAACAAAAAAGTTCAAATTTTTCTTCAGGTTTAAAATCTAGAAAGAAGTATTGTGAAATAGTTTCCTGTATTTCTTAGTAACATAGATGTGAGTCCATAAGCCCTAGTCATCTGTTGCCCAACAGCTTGTTAGACTGAAGCTCCAAGAACAGACAAGAAATCCCAGCTGAGCTGGGACCTTCAGAACTCTAAAGCCTTTGAATTCTCCAAGCTTCCATATTTCTTCCACAGGTGTGACAGCCACTTGGGTTTACAGCACCTCCAGTTAAGCAGCACAGGGCAGAGACACACTTAGATACCTAGGTCCCTCCTGGCTCCATGGCAGGCAGCCTAAAAGCTCTCAGAAAGGCTCCAAAGGTTCTCCACGTGGCAGCAGACACCCTGGGAGTTATGAGAACTATGGTGCACAGACACATCTGTAAATACTACAGGTGACTAAAGGCAAAGTACAATTTCAAGAAACATACTGGCTATCTAAATTCTGTACAACTGGATTAACTACTTGTTAAACAAATAAAATAGAACTTCAATAAAACAGAGTTGTGCCATCTTATTTTACATACTGATTACTGCAAGGCCCTAAGACATGATCTTGAATGGCACTGTCCTCACACAGCCCTGGGGGGGCGGGGGCAGTCCTCATCTTACAAACAAGGACTCGGTGCAGAGAGTGACTGAGTGACACGCTGGCAGACCTGGCAGCTGAACTCAGCTCTCTAAGGCACGTTTGCTTCTTCACTGCTAGAGGATCGCTCCCTTCCCTGAAGAAGGATGGTGTTACTTCCCAGAATCAGCCCGAGAATGATGCCAGGCACTGCAACTAGAAGTGATTTTATCGAACAGGCAACAAGTATCCTGTCTGCACAGATTTTTAGGCGCAGCGTCCCTGTGTAATCAACCACTACCTTTCCTACACTTTCTAATATACTGTCATATTTCTAATCTTTATTACACTACTAGACAAGCAAAATTCTTATCAGGTTAGGCACTGATCTGAAAGAAATAATTTTAAAAATACGTAAATTGAAAGCTGTTATAGATTCTAGCAATCCATTCTGGGCCCTCAGGCACAGCCCTGAACATGAGAATGAAATACTTCTCCATCCATGGAGTAAGCAACCTGCAAGGGATGAAAAGACGAGAGAAATACTGTTTCCCCATTTTTGATCACTTGAAGCAGCAATGGCAACAAGCAGCTGGTTTCAGGCAGTTAATACTTTAGAAGCACACCAATAATTTTTTCCCTTGTTCTATGTCTCTATATCAGTATTATTTCTGTACAATAGTAACCTGACAGTTAAAATCATAACAATTCAGAGGATGCAAAGGGTCTGCTTCTATCACTTCTTCCACCTCCCAAGACAATCTTTTCTATCAGCTAGGCCTGAACATGAGCATAAAGCTAATGTTCAGGATCACTACATTGATCTTATTTTCAGGCATGGGTGTAGGTATGTCCTACTAATCCCTGCAGGGTAAAACCAGCGAAGGCAGTCTTGGTGCAGCCCAACGTGCATGCACGCAGTTTCACACAGCTTTCACATTGGAAGTGGCTAGAACTCCACTGGGTTGGCATATGCATTGAGCCATCCTATATATTCACGGTAACTGGTACAGCATCTGCAGAGGAGTGAACATGAAAGCAGGCAATGAGCTAAACAGATTCTATCAGTGTTACTGATGCTTTAGTGGACATCATTTTAGAATAAATCCTAACCTTTCTGATTAAGAAAAGGGAGTCCAGATACCACAGCCCCTTCCTGGGAGTTTCTGTCTACAGCATGAAGCCTACCCAATTAAAAAAATGCTAAGATGGCTCTAACACCATTGTCTTCAAACTTCTCAAATGGTACCTGCTTTTTGATGGTTAAAAATCTGGGCCATTTCCCCAGTAGATGGCTATTTCACTGTCTCTTCCATTTTGGACTTTTCGTAAAGCCTAGTTTCTGCATATGTTGAATAAAATTCAGACAAACTTGTAAAACACAGAAACCCCACCCTAGCTACCTTAATGGCAGTTTCACCATTGATTTCTCCAGGGACAAGATTTGTACTCCTGAAATATAATATGAAATTTTATACTGGAGATAACTTCAGCAGGCCTTCAACAAATGCAGTTCTGATCCGTTTTTCCCCTGAAGTATGTAGAACTTTACCTGCTTAACAGAGTCTTTTATCAATACTACA
>NW_010523438.1:0-4555 GCF_000687285.1 Phaethon lepturus | reverse complement strand
TTATTCATTCTTCCTGCCCCCCCCCCCCATTGTTTCCCATTCTTTTGAGGGTCAAAAGTGAGCTGACACTTAAGGATATGGTGAATCTCTTTATTATGAAATTTATTTTTTTCATATGAGAGAATAAAGTCATTCCAACAGGAAAAATATTGAAATAAAAAAGCCTTTATTCTGCTGCATGCATTGACCAGTTACTTTATATACTGGTTTATCACTGATGTTGTCTATTACTAAGCTCATGCAGAACAACAAACAATTTATATAATATTTAATAAAGATAGATATATCCTTTGTCCTAACCGATGTCCAATCCTGCAACAGTACTGAGCAACTGTAGCTACTGAACTCCTCCCGTGACTGTTGCTGCTTACGTGCTTGTGACACCAAATCCACTTTGAGGCACTGCTGGAGGTATCATTGGGGGGCTCCCAGATATTTCAGAACCTTGAAATGGCACTAACTCTGAAAAGAATCTAGACAAGTAGCAAGCATTTTCTGGTTCAAGGCCCATGTATCTCCTTGAATACAAGGTATTTTACAGCCCCATTGCATTTACTAATACTGGACAGTTATGCATGCTTTCCTTACACAGGGAATGAAAATGCAAACAGCTGGGAAAAAGCTTAATTACTGTAAACATTTTTACAGTATTAGTATTCCTTGTACAGCACACTAGGACCAATTATATTTACAGGTATTAATACCAGTACAGAGATACTATGTTACCTTAATAAATGTGCTTTATAACTGCAATAGGCTGCAACCAATACCTGTGGCCCACTGAGTCCCAGGCATTGCTTGCTTGTCACTCTCCTTGGAAAACGTATGGACAGCACTGATCAACTTCTGATCAAAGGTTCTGATGACTGGTAAACTCAGGCAGTGAGCAATTCCTAACCATCTGCCAGGGCAGATACAAGTACAAGCAAATGTTCTGTTTGAGTACATTCATATTTAATTAAAAATATGCAAATGCAAGTTGTTAAAAAAAGTAATGTAAGCTGTAGGTGAGGCACCACCATTTTGGTACCCCTAACATGCACGCTGCAGTCAGGTATGTTGTTAGCTGGTAACAAGGACCACACAAGGTCACCTGCGTATTTGCAATCAAATTGTTTTCAGTGCATTTTGTTTTCTGAAACCAAGCAGCCCTGGAAAATTGCAACTGGGAGTTGCTCTGTTTGGGAAATGGTTTTGACACTCCTTTCTCTTCCCTTCCTCATTGTGAAGGAACAGGAGGAGTCAGTGGGGAGGAAGAAAAGCCCTGGATTTCAGCTATTGAAGCCAACATACTGACAAGTCACCAGAAATTGATTGGAGGAACTTTCTTGTGAGTATTCACTGAACATGAACATTTTTGGAAATTCACCTGAAAGCAAGGACACAAAGAAGGAGTTCTCCAACATGTTCACTTTGCTCTTAAAAGTTAAACACTATGTGAAACCTCACTGAGAAAAAAGAACAACAATGCTCACTGGCACCTGCCCCACCAGGTATCCCCCAATCAGAAGGACACTGGCAAAGGAGCACAGAGCAGCTCACACTGTTGTGGCCCATGCAATCAGCTGTCAGCATGGGAGGAGTAAAGCAAAGAACATTTTTTTCTTCCCTGCTAGTGCATCTGGTTTACTGGCAAGGGCAAGCAGTCCCCTTACTGGTGTGCTTCAAAAGATTTACTTAACTCAATTCAAGATCTTTATATTGATCCAGATACGATTTCTATGGGAAAATAATGCAGTGTGCTTCACAAGACTGTTGCATACCTTACTTCTAATTTAACTATCTTCTCTGATGCCAAACATACAGCATTCTTGCTCAAACCCCAAACCACCTCCTTTCCATATGATCAGTGTGCAAAAACATTGAACTCAGAATATGAGGAGTAATTAATCCAATATCACAGTATCAGTGCAGTGCTATATGTTAATATTCAGATACGCAGTTCTCCTTTTATTCACAAGGATCCCCAAAATATCAGTTGCTTTTCGGCATGCTTCACAGCCATAAGCTGCAGCTGTGCTACATTGAAAATCGGCAATGCTGACATTGAATTGAAGGAGCTTTTTGAGGTAATGACAAAGGCACTGATTGCCTTCTTCCAAACCAGAGGGTTGGGTTTTTTTTTATTTTAACATAGGAGAACAGAGCATGGAAATACAAGAGCAGGTTGCCCAAAGTCTTGAGCCCAATGCCTTATAAATATGAGGTCTACACACTTCTCCAGTCCTGCCTGTCTCCCATCCAAATACTGCCTCCTCTCTTGGAGAACTCATCTACTTTCGCATTATCTGTCAATTCCCTCCACTAAATTCAGTATATCAGCTTCTGCACAAATCAAGGATGCTAATCAGCCATTCAACCCTCGAGTTTGAGCTGTTGCATTCCAGTTGCTTGCAAGGCAGTAAAAGCAAAGTAGACAGACCAGCCATATCCAATTTTCACAAACTGCTGACCACAGCAGCACTAATAAGCACCTAATGGTGTTGGGTGTATAAAGAATACTTTCACTGCAACAAAGAAAAAGTCAGTGAGGGAAAAATACGCTAGAAACTACTGTGTCTCTTATCATAACTGTGCCTTATACCAAGTGAGCTTTGAAATACCCAAACAGTTTAGCGTGATGAGACAAATTGCTAAGATGCTTTTTAGAGTTGCATTCTCTGCTCATTCTTAACAATGAGCTGGCATTACTGTTTTCACACACAGTGATGCATTAAATTGTAGTGTCAAACAGGAAAGACCTTCTGAAATAGGTTGCAAGTTTCCTACTATATATAATTTGACAGCTTTCTACGCAGATGTTTAAAGAAAAACCCACTACACTCATTTGGAAATATAAAATATACTTTTAATTTGACTGGGATTACAGATTATATACCTTGTCCTCATTATACTGCACAGCAGGAGCTCTAGCACCTGGGTGAAATCACTGAAGCCAAGTAGTACTAAGACCTTCACTTAAAGAGGTTAAAAGTGGCTCCTTCAGTAGAATAAGAATGCTACTGAGTGGGTTTAAAGAAATAGTCCATTTCTATAGACATCCCACCCTTCATAGGGGAAGTTATTCTCCCTGTAGTTTTAAGAACTGAAAAAAATACACTGAGCCTTGAATTTTGGCTCCCTTGCTAGTGCCTTTTGAAAAGGAAAAAGGTCTTTGCTAACAATGACTTCTCTATGAGTCCAGAATGTAAAGAGCTGTTGTTTACTTTGCAGTACAGCAACACTTTTATCACTTTTATCCCTTGAGGAAAATAATGGTTCCTCCTAACCACACGGATGTTGAACAATTACAAATCCAGACTCAGAATGGCCAGCACTTCAGTGCAATTATGACATTTTATCATCCCAATATTATGTGAAAGACTGACAAACAAAAAGAAATAAGACCACGCAACACACATGTACAGACACATTCTGTATGCAAACAAGAGTGCATTTGAACTCAGAGAAAGAATGAGCTTCTTGCTGATGGACTTTTTTTCCCCTCTTCCTTAAAAAAATGAAATGGAGATTCCACTACCACCAGCATCACATTAAGATGCTGTAAAACATTAATGGTGCAGCAGGTCTAATAAGTAGCAAATGCTAGAAATGTTAGAAATAATTTCAATTAATTCATCAGAAAATAGAAAAGAATGTTTTTAATTATTTAACAGTGCTTTTTAAGAACAAAAAAATCCAGCTGCAAAATGTCTCTATTACAAGCACAATCAACACATGAAGTACACAAAACAGTCAAATAGGCTTCAGCTTTTAGTTTAGCAATGGTTTGATTAATATCACCTAAAAATACATGCAACTTCATCATGCATTCTGACTACTCATTATTTCATTCTGTTATATTTTTTTAATTCTAACTGGAACCATATTTTATTAGCATGCTCATATAATGTATTAAAATATGTACGTACCAAAATTTAAGTCCGCGGGGACTGCTAAGTGCAATAATCAAAGGTGACTTTTGCCTGTGAAAGCCCTTTCCTGTGGTTATCTCAGTGCAGTCGGAAGGGATATCTCAGCACCATAAGAAACAGATTTGCAGTTAGGCTCAGTTTTTTCTTCAGTTAAAGTGCATTAAATCTTGTTGGCAAAACTGCCCAGATTGTAGAATTCGACATCACTGTAAGTCAGTGTGTTACATTACAGATCTTCTTAAGATATGAATCAAATGGCATGGAAAGTTTGGCTTTTAAAAAAATGCAGTGGCAAGAGAAGACAGGTGCTTGCTTCTTTAAATCCACATTCAGAGAAGAGAGGGTACAGATAATGGGAGGGTATAAACAACACCCTGCTTTGAGGTCCAGCAGAGAAGAAACTGGATGATTTTTACCCACTTTACAACATAGAAGATCACAGCACCATCATATGCACTAACACAAAGATTTCTAAGGTGCCTCATTTGAATAAGTTCTGTGGAGACAAAAAGAAAGGAATATAAGGAATAGAAAACATCTTATCCAAATGGCTTCTTGCAGCAGGAAAGACACTCGCTCTCTCATTGCCACTTAGATACAGAAGGTCTGAGGCAGTCTAGCTTGTGGCACCACGTCTGTCT
>NW_010523437.1:0-7352 GCF_000687285.1 Phaethon lepturus | reverse complement strand
TCCAGCAGATCAACATTCCCACCCAACTTGGAGGAGCAACTTGGGCTGGAGCAGCTCGTGAAGAACTGCAGCCCATGGGAAGGACTCGCGCTAGAGAAGCTCATGGAGGACTGTCTCCTGTGGGAGGGACCCCATCCTGGAGCAGGGGCAGAGTGTGAGGAGTCCTCCCCCTGAGGAGGAAGGAGCGACAGAGACAGTGTGTGATCAGTTGACCACAACCCCCATTCTCCATCCCCCTGCGCTGGTGGGAAGGAGGGAGAGAAACTGGAGTGAAGTTGAGCCTGGGAAGAAGGGAGGGGTGGGAGGAAAGCGTTTTTAGGGTTTATTTTTATTTCTCATTACCCTACTCTGATTTGATTGGTAATAAATTAAATTAATTTCCTCAAGTCTAGTCTGTTTTGCCCATGACAGTAATTGGTGAGACATCTCTCTCTGTCCTTATCTTGACCCACGAGCCTTTTGTTATATTTTCTCTCCCTTGTCCAGCTGAGGAGGGCAGTGATAGAGCGGCTTTGGTGGGCACCTGGAGTCCAGCCAGGATCAGCCCACCACACAACCCTTCAAAGTTATTCCTGCGTAGAGGTGACTTAATGGCAGAACAGGAAAAGCTGCTATGATAACCCCTGAAGGAAACTTCTGCACAGGAGTGAGGAAAGATCTCTCAATTACTCAAAGTAACTTGGACCAGCCTGGCAGTGGCTGGAAATAACATCATGGGTGTGTGTTTCTGTCCAGGGGCATGAGCTGGTAGTTTCAGTCTACTTGTTCCCAAAGCTTAGATGTCCCCCTCAGACAACATCAGCATTCAAATCGCTTATATTTAATTAGGAAGACCAGTGCCCAAGTGAATACGGCAACTACATAACCTTAAAAGCAGCCCTGAAGCAACAGTGGGAAGGACAAGTCTGTTGGCTGTGGCAAACTTCCCCAATGAATATACACCAGACTCCAACTCCATGGACAGTCCACTCAGCGGTTTTCACCAGACAAGTTGTTGTTTGTTTTTTTTTAAACTTAAGACTATTTAAATAAAGCCCTAAAACTGTCTTTTTTAAAACAAGTGAAAGCAGCCAGCCAACAAGCCCTGTTGGCTAGAATGTCTGTAGTCAAGGTCAGCCATCTGGGTGGCCAGGAGGTGACACTCAGCTCAGGGAGGCACGCAGGGCTCGCAGGACCTGAAGGGTTAGCCTAAAAAAAATTCTAGAACTAAGATGGAAGTATTTTTGATTATCAAGTTAAAAGAAAAATTCTTTTAATCAACAGAAAAGAGGCAGTTTTGTTCCAGAAACAATATAGGCTGCCTGTTTTTCACATTTATCTTTCAACTCAAATTTCAAGGCAGCCAGTAAAGTAGATTAAAATTCATGACTTTTGCTTGCAGCAATACCACTGCACTCTGATCCATCATACACAAGCCTGTAGCATTGCTTCTCCTGGCACATGGAAACAGAAAAGCAGCTCCTCTTCCCATAGTCCTGTGGCTTACATGGGTGCTGCCCACCACGTTTTTATGCAGTCAGTTCTGCCTGACTTGTTTCTGTGCAGGTGCATGTATGTGGGTTTGTGTTTTGTTTTGTTGTGTTTTTTTTTTTAAAACACTGATCTCTATCTCTGAACTAATCACTGATGTATTTTTGAGTGCCAGTAACCAAGTGCACACATTAATCAACTACTTGATTTAGGAACTAGAGGGGAATGAGAGGAAACTTAGCACATGTCCAAATAAAGTAATTTTACAGAGGCAAAAATAATTTACCATTTCACTTCCACTTGTAGCACAATTATTCTGTTCATAAAGTGTAAAGCTATGAAAAGGAAAGAAAGAAGGGTGGGGGGTTTTTCTATCCAGTGTCCACAGACAATCATCCCTACAATCTGGAGCAAGGTTACAGTGAGTGGTTAATAGATGCAGCTGCACTGAAGTCAGCAGAGCCATGCTGATTTACTCCATATGTTGAGATGGCCTGCATATTCCAGGCGTGCAGCCTGTAGTAACTCATGGGTTTATGTCTTCTTGAGTACTTCTCGGCAGTTCAAAGCACACAATAAGTTTCCAAGGAAAAAGAAAAAAAGAAATGTCTTCTCTGGGTCAGTGAACAATTACCTTTGCATGGCAGCAAGTGATTGCATACACCAAATAATGTCAGGTATTTCCGGACAGGGTGAATCCCACTGGTACCAGTGATGCACTAAGTGGCATTATTATCTCAGAGTTTGTTTCAAACCAAAGACCAGGCATCCTGTGCTGGAAAACCAGCACTGGTATAATTCCAAACCCATAAAACAAGATAAGAAACTAATATACCAAGAATTTGTGGCCATTTGCTGTACTGCCCTCCCAACACAGGGCTGTTAACCAAGGAGCCTGAGCCACCATTACGTTCTTCTAAGTACATGCTGCCTACTCAGCTGGCTTCCTTTTCCTTTGCCGTTTCTTCCCGTTTAAGTAAGAAGCCAAAAAACTGCACGGAAGCACAGCAAGCTCAGAACACTGGACAAAAGACAGGAAAGGTTGTATTAAATGACTGAGAACCTTCAGATTTTTAATTACTTTCTATCAATCCAGGAGCATCCCATGCCAGAAGGGAATAACAGGATGGATTCAATAAAATGTAATTATACAGCCTCTAGACTGCAGAAAACTGCAAAAGCTAGACAGGACCCAAAATCCCACTTCTCGGGGGGTTTAATGTGCGCAACACAGATGTGCCTTTTTTTAGATTTGGTCCCTGTAGAGCACTCTCAGAGACTTTAGCACTCAATACACCAACCATGTCTCAGAGCTGATGAGCATATGCGGTGCTCAGCACAGATGTGGGGAATCAGCTGCAGCCTCTGAGCTGTCACTTAGTTTGAACGTGGTCTTCAGCTTGGATGGAGAAGGTACATGGAGCAAAAATATTCCTAATGGATCCCTGATTGGTCCAAATTTATTGAAAACTGAGACTCTAAAACTTCCTATTTCCCATTTTGGTTGGCAAGGAATGGCACAGGATTCAGTGTAAGCCCTGGATCTCGTACACCACCTACGAAACCTTGGGCAGCTACTTCTAGTGCCAGCGAATGGCAACACATAGCAAATCTGATTTTAACAAATTACCAATTTTAAGAATACAAGAAATTTTACCAGCTGAAGATACATCTATTAATATTAGTTACTGAAACAAAACATTTCACCAGCAAAATGCCCATCTACACTCTCTGTATTTGCCAGTCTTTGCAAGGTAGTGTCAAGTCCCCTCAGCACAGCTGGGAGTCCCCTCAGATGCCGCAGCAGCATCTCCCCAAGCAGGGTCTAAAACATCACTGAAACATCGGCTTGAACACATTTCCCACCGGCGTGCTCAAAAGGAAGGACCACCCAGCTGCTCCTGCTGCTTTGATCTCACCCTGGCACCAGCTCTGGTAAAACCCCAGCCCATATAAAGTGCCACCCTTATGCAGCAGGGCAGACTTGCTCTCCTCTGTAGGAGAGAAACCATGAAAATATTAACAATCCTTAAAACCAGGGGAACATTTTTTTTACACTTGAAACATTGCTGGAAAGTTACCTCTTACAAAGCTCAACTACAAGTTACAAAACGCAACTGGTGGCTGGTATCAGGGAGCATTTAATATTCTTTTCGTATCAGAGCTGTGGAGAGACGGACAGGTCCACTTCTTCTGGCGACTATTTTGAGTTACGCAGCCAAATCCCATTTCTCCCCTACACAGCTGAACTGATTGCTGTGATCATAAAAACTGATGATCACTGAGTTTATTCCGAGTTCCTTGGCATGCATGTGAAGTGTCAGACTCGGAAATGCTGTCTTCCAGTAAGATAGTAATTGTTTCATTTTTATATATATTTTTTTGTGTGAGTGTGTATAAGTATAAAGGTTTACAGACTTGACAAAAGCATGCTGTGGCAAGAGCTCTATCGCATCCCATCTCACTTGAAGAAATACAGGCGGCCACACTGAGCTGCAGAAAAAACAAAGCAGACCCAGCAGCCGTAAGAAAGCATCTGGATCCACTTTAGGATCAGAAATATTAAGAAGTATGTTTGCTTTACACTAATAATACTATTTAGCATTTCTCAAGAACCTTTCATCGTGATATATCAGAAAGTGCTTTGGAAATGATACACACAGAGCATCATTGACATCCCAGTCTGTCAGGCAGCTCTCCAGGGCATGGAGAAGAAACCTCAGCCAAGACAGCCACTTTCAGAGCCCCCACCTGGCCCCCCCGGGACCTGTGATGTCCTTAGCAGGACAGACAAACCACTAGTTTTTATACTCTTTTCTGAAAGAGCATGGCATGGTTAAAACATCTTGAAATTTACTCTTCTTTTGGCTGGAGAAGGGCAGTGCAGATCGTTGCAGAACTGAAACCTCCAGCCCCAAGGGGTATTTAAAAACTGAAATTAACAAACCATCTCTCCATGACACTGGCAAATGTGCTAACTTGCTTTTCAGGTAAGACAGGGCAAATTAATGACTAACAGATAGTGACTGACAGAAGAGCACACAGCTCCTCATGAAACCCTCACCTCGCTGCCCTCACTGTGCGAGGACACCCAGCCCACTACGGACAGGTGTTGGAAAGCACCGAGGGGTACGTTTCACAGATTGCCATGCCTTCAGGCAGGATTCAAGTCTGCTTTAACACATGCAGTCAAAGGAGAATGCAAAGCTACGAAGTCTCAGGCAAATCTTGCTGCAGCCAAGCTTGCAAGAGGTTTCACCTCCTTGGGGCTGCAGGCCCACTCCACGGCCAGCCCTCTCCTCCACCTTCCCAGAGCACTAAGCTCTCCAACCACAATTTATCTCAGTAGAAAGCAAGGGCATTGGTAAACCCGGCTGCTACTTCAACATAGTCTTGTGGGCACAGAGCTACAGCACACCAGAACAAGCTCGATCCATCATCTCGTCACCGACAAGCCCTTTCCTGCCCCGGGCTCTGTGGGCGATGGCACACACAAGGGACGCGATGTTCTCTGCCTGCCGTAATAAACAGGGAAAAAGGCAGAAAGGGCAAAGGAAAAGTCAGTCATGGAGTAGAGAGGCTAATAACACCCAGGGAGTGCATTCAAATAGCCCTGGGTATGCAAGAGCTACCATCTCCCTTTCGAGGAGAAGCAACCCTCAGCCCTCGGCTTGCAGCCAAGGTTAAGAAGCACCTCCTCACACAGGCTGTGGCTCTCTACGCCATGCCAGGTTTTTTGCAGTGTAGCCAAAGTGGTGGCTTTCTGGAGAACAAAACTCTGAATCCGTTTTTTTTTTGTCTGTGGCACATTTTTCACGATTAAATTTATAGCAAGGAATGCAATAAGGCCTGCTGAAATCTTGAAGGAAAAACAAATTTGGAAGTTAAATTTCAAGGTACGTTTCTGTGGCCTTTTATAAGCCAGTACAAGCGTGTTTGGTGCTGATTAGACTCAACCCTCCACTGGATTAAAACTGCCTGCAGCTCTGAGCATCACACCGTTCGTCCTGTCCGCAGCCATGCTCGAGCTGCTTGGAGGCTGCCTGCTGTCAGGCTGTGCGACATGACACACACACCACACCACACCACCATCTTGGAGAAGCAACGGTAGCAGCAAACAGGTGGGGCAAGGCCTAATCGCCACTGTTCATCAGAGAAACCAAACCCACAAGAATTTAAGACGAACAGGAACAAACGCTCCCGTGATGAAGTCTGCAAGAGCCCCTCCGCAAACACACCTCTGGCAAGGCTGGCAGGAGGCCCTGGGCAAGATGACTTTGCCCACCGTGAAATCCTGAACTCTCAGGAAAGGTGAAAAGGGAGCGGAGTGAGGATTGCTGCTGTGTTTTTTGTCAACTCACTGCCTGCTCGTGGCTTTTCCTGTGCAATGAGATTCTGCTCAGCCTTGCGACACAGGACCATGACTAAAGCCTGGTGAGACACCTCACTCTACCTGGTATTGATGCAATGATGTGGCTTTGAGCTTGGGAGAACTGAATTCCTTTTCCCTTGCTGTGTTACAGATCCCTCACAGCACTCCAGGCAAGTCTTTCCACGAAAAAAACAGGGCCAACAACATGTCTTACCCCACAGAATTGCTGCAAGGTCTAAGGTGGTGAAGCCATCGACTTTACGTACCACAGTTTCACAAACACCTTAAATCTGGGATCAAGCAATTCCAAACAACATCACAGCTTTCCTCCCACCCCGTATCCTGTTCAGGTGCTGGCACAGTCATTTGGGCAACAGTGCAAATGAACCCGGTGAGGGAACCGATCCAGCTTTAAATTAACCCAACCAAAAGCAAACATTCAAAAATTCAGATCTCAAGTTGGGGACTTTAAACCCAACCCACCGCTTTGATCTGGTCACAGCAGCGCAGAGGCAAGAGAAGAGGCTGATGGTGGCAGGGGACCACACTTCTGCTCCCACCAGCAGCCCCCACCTACATTCGGTGGAGAGACGCTTGTGGCCGCAGCCCGAGGGAAGGGAGTTGCACACATGGTGCACACAGAAGCACTGGCCGGCTTCAGCTGAATGGCATTCCTACCTCCAGCTTCTAAAATTGAAAGGACAGGCGTCCTCGCTGCAGACAATGAAGCCCAGCTGAATCACATCCCCATTGCGGGTGTGGAAAGAAGACAGGCTGGATCATTACTGTTATGCTGGTACAGCGCAAAAACACACTTCTACCCTGAACACTGTAGAGACACCTCAGAAGCATGTGCAAGGCTTTGGGAAAGTGACCAGCAGAGCAGGGACCTTCAAAACACTCAGTACATGAAGTATGAGAACAGCCACACTGAGTCTCCTCCCCACCCAGAACAAACATCTCAAGAGGATGACCTGAGGAGTTGCACAGCTTCTCCATGCCTAGGGAACCCCCCGAGATATGACAGACATCCTAGACCTAATAGATTATGCAACTGCAGTCATCTCCCCCAAGGGACAACATAAAATCCCTTGGGATTTGCTGATTTATTGGCTGTGCTAGCAGAACAGAGGAGTGATGTTGCACTTAGTCTGCAGAGATTTTGGACTCCAATTCCCACAACTGCATCTGAAAGTCCTGAGAGACACATGTACATGGTGCTTTTTGGGTTTGGGTGCTAGTGACAGACTAATGGGTATTAAGGAGACAAATTCTGTTTGTTCCTTGGTTAGTGGCAGAGCGTACAAACAGAAGTGGTCTAATCCCGTCAAACCATCAGGGCACTGAATGTTCCAATTTGTTAGTTCATAGCTCTGCTGCAGACATTTAGCTGGATACATGGCCTTGCTCACAAATACCATTTTCAGTCATGAGAAAACTGTGCAATTTAAAATGACTAGTTATCAGTTTAAAAATCAGGGAATCACAGAATCACTAGGGTTGGAAAGGA
>NW_010523436.1:390-738 GCF_000687285.1 Phaethon lepturus | reverse complement strand
ATGCGTCCAGGTGCCGGGGGGTTTCCTGGGCAGGATCTGGGCTGCTCGTCGCGCTGCCTCAGGCTGGGTATTCTGGAAGGCTCCTGCAGACGCCGTCGCCTCCTCCTCCCCTCTCTCCTCCGTCAGTTCATGGATGACCGAGCCTTCCAGCTTGTGCTGTCTCCACGCTCTAGTGCTCACCCGCATTTCCACAGCATCTCCCACCCATGGCTCAGCAAGGCAGCACCCGCCTCATTTGTAAGACCGGCCGGTCCCGATGCAGCCCCTGTGCCCTTCCCCACCTCCAGCCAACGAGACTTGCTGCCCATGCCCCTCGCCACACCGCCACACACGACGGCGCAACTTGGG
>NW_010523436.1:0-232 GCF_000687285.1 Phaethon lepturus | reverse complement strand
CGCTTTATCCGTTACCTGTGCCCTTTCCTTCTAAGCCAGTTACAACTCGTTTGCTCTTTGAGCTCCTTCGCTTCCTCACCGTGCTTCTCACGCTCGAGGGCCAGCTGAACTCAGCACGTCCCAACACAAGTTCTGCCCCAACCCTCAGGGGTGGCAGCCGCCTTTGGGAGGGAGAGGACGTGGTGGGCGAAGCAGGAGTCCAAAGCACGCTCAGCTCTCCGCGGTCCACCCT
>NW_010523435.1:0-250 GCF_000687285.1 Phaethon lepturus | reverse complement strand
TTACCCTCCTCCGGGCTGAACGCAAACAGCCTAATTTGGAATAACAGCCGAGTGAGTGCGAAGGGGAAAAAGCCTGCGCTCCCTCTTTTCCTGAGCTAATCCCCTGACAAATTCTGCGCGGCCGGGCTGTGGTCTTGCTCCAGAGATGCCCCTGATTGAGATGGAAATACGCCCCGGCCCTCTCCCTTAAAGGAGACGCTTCCCTCTGTTTATAAAGCCTTATAGAGGGGGTTTGACGATGTTACTTTAA
>NW_010523434.1:4848-5588 GCF_000687285.1 Phaethon lepturus | reverse complement strand
ACGAGAGGAAATGGCCTCAAGTTGCGCCATTGCGCCAAGAGGTTAGGAAAAATTTCTTTACTGAGCGAGTGGGCAGGCATCGGAACAGTTGCCCAGGGAAGTGGTGGAGTCCCCATCCCTGGAGGTGTTTAAAAGACGTGCAGATGTGGTGCTCAGGGACATGGTTTAGTGGTGGACTTGGCAGTGCTGGGTTAACGAATGATCTTAAAGGTCTTTTCCAACCCAAATGACTCCATGATCTCTTGCTGTGCTAACGAGGAAAGATACATCAAAGGTCTTGGTTCTCAGAGAGGGGGAAATTGAGCCCATGTTGCCCATCAGTGCATGTGTATATGTACACACACATGTATGTCTATAAAAAAGCCTATTTAAACATGTTTGCTAATGCATTAAAAATAATTGTTATTGGTTACACAAATTACTAGCAATATTGCTGTGGCTGCATTACAGCCTAAATTTTCACTTGATTGCTACCACATAATTTTTAGCAAACAACCCAAGCATTCTAACTTAAATATTGTCACAGTATCCTTTTAATAGGAAATGAGGTAATTATAATCTCCTTGGATAATAGGATAGCTTCTACCTACCAATGTATATGAAATGCATTTTGCTGATTTCAAGCAGGCTTTGGCGATCTGCATTTTCTTTAGTGGTAGTTCTGCAAAGCTTGGAAAAAAAAAACCCAAACCCAAAAAACCCCCAACCTTTAGTTGGGTCAACAGGGAGGTCTGCAAATG
>NW_010523434.1:3538-4796 GCF_000687285.1 Phaethon lepturus | reverse complement strand
CCTGCTGAAGCTTTTACAGGGTTGCTTTTGTCTGGGAAGAGTTTGTCCATGGGCAGCGGATAAACTCTGAAATAACGCGCAGACTCCAGCCCTGCTCCGAGCACGCCGGTGCCTCGGTTTTGGGATTAGTGGCTGAGCAGAGCTTCTGGCAAAGCAAGTATTTCTGGCATGGCGCTGGCTTTTGAAAATGAGCTCCCAATCTCTTGTAGCCCCAAGAACCGAAATCTTCTCGGGGTTACTTTCCAGCTCTGCAAATTGAGGTTTGTGCGTGAGTGGCAAGGAGCGACAGCGCGGTGCTGGTGGGGCTGCGGGCAGCCGGCTCTGGGCAGGGCTCGGCATTGCCGTTGTTTGGTGCCCACCAGCTCTGTGGCATCTGTTTTGTCGCCTCCCCCTCTAAATACACCCCGTGAGTGTTCGTGCTCCCCGTGAATAGTGGGGTGGACGGGGAAGGGCAGGAGCTGGCGGGGGGGGTCTGCGTTGCAGTTTTCTTGGCCCGCTCTGAGGTTTTCAGCGAGGCGTTAAAAGTGGCTTTCGGCGGCTTGGATCCTGAATCGGTGGGGTGAACGCTGGCAGCTCTGCGTTTGTTCCAATTCCAAAACGAAGGGATGGGTGCTGCCCTTGGGGTCCGCGTGGGGAGGGGAGGCTGAGCTAAAATTTTACCCGAATTAACTGCAGCCAGGGAAAGGAGTTGGGATGCAGAAGGTGCCGGGGATGGAGGGGCTGCCCGGGTGTGGGCTGCCTGCACGCTGCCTGCACGCTGCCTGCTGACTCAGCCCAGGGGGACGTGGCACACGTGGGTGAGCTTGTGGGCTCTGGCGTGCCACCCGCCACTCCCGGAGCGAGCGGTCACAAAATGTGCATCGCGGATTCATCCCCTACTCCACTCTTGGAGGTCTGTGGCTTGGCGGGTCTCAGGGACATCCATCCAGCGTTCACCAGAGAAGCGTTTCCGAAACCAGCATCCCCTCTGTGCCCCTGGTCCCCCTGATGCTCCCTCCCTCCTGCAGCGGATGCTGATGGGGAAGGAGATCGCAGCTGTGGAGCGAACGGTGCTGCTGTACCTTGCCGTCACCTAAGCCATGCTGCTTTTCCTGCTCTCGCTTGCACCCTGCCTCCGATGATTGTTCCGGGGAGAGCGCCTTGATTGCTGACAGCTTCTCGGGAGTTGCGGCACAATTGAATCAGTTCCCTTTCAGTGCGTAGAAGCCCTTCAAATTGTAATCACAGTCCATTCTCCATCTCGTATTGTGTTCAGCAG
>NW_010523434.1:0-3524 GCF_000687285.1 Phaethon lepturus | reverse complement strand
GAGCCAGTGCTGGTCCTCCCCCTCCTCCCCAGAGCCCCCCGGGGCGTGCTGAGCCGATCCCCTCGCTCTTGCCGCCAGCGGGACTGCTCGTCGGTGGGTCTTTGCATGTCCCCTGCCAATAAAACCTGTGATGGAGTGGGCTGGGATGGCGTGGCAAAGGCAGCAGGAGCGGGTGAGGTGGCTCCTGGGGGCCGGCAGCACCAGCCCGGTCAGGGGCTGCGGGTTAGGGGTGCTGTGCTTGTGCCTCTGCGTCCCTCTCCCGAGTGGAGGGGTGGGAAGCCCTGGGCTGGAGGCAAAATCCTGTCCCACCTGCCTTGCAGCCCGAGGCAGATGGATGTAGCGCTCAGAGCGGTAATGCTGGCTTTGAGGTGGGTCTTCTAGGAGCAATCCGCTTCCATGTGCTCTTCTTTTTCTTTGGGGAAACCCCAGGAATGAGCTGGGAGCAACCACCTCCCTCTGCCCAACCCACCTGATGAGTAGAAACCAGAAGAGAAAGTGGAACCGAGCCTCTGCAGTCCTAGGAGCAAACCCATCTGCATCTTCCCCTGCTGCTCTTCTGGGCATCCCAGTGGGGCTGTGGAAGGGTGACCAGGAGCCAGGCAGGGCTGGACTGGTGACGCTTGGAGCCGGGAGGGTTCCCCGGGGCGAGGAAGCGAGAGCCCTGCCGGAGCCTCGTGCCGCTGCCATGCGGCTATCTTATCACCCCGTGTCGGCGTCGCGTTTCCTCCCCCGGCACCCGAATTTCTGCTGCTTTTGCTTTTTTCTTTTCCCCTGACCCTTTACGTTCTTTGTGCTGCATCTTTTTTGTTTTCCCTTTGTTCACTGGCTCCCCATCCACCTCTTTCTGCTCCCTTCAGAAACTTCCCCGCCTGCCCTCTCCCGCGGGGCCGTGTCCACGCGGGTGCGGGCAGGACCAGGAGGATGCCTGTCCTGCCCGTCGCCTGCCCAGGGCTAGCAAATGCAGCAGAGGGTCAACGTGTCAATGGAAAATTGAGTGTGGAGAGAATTAGGGCAGCAAGGCATAATAATAAAACCTATTGCTGTTGAAACCAAGCCAGGAGAAGCTATAGAGGGAGGGCTGGGTGCCAGCTCTAGGGGAAAAAATTATGATTCGGTGTGGCCCTGAGCTCATCTATCTGGAGGTTAGGACAGGGCTGGGATAAGGATCCCAGTGCCTGCCGAAGGTGTTTGCTGGTCTGGCTTTGGTCTGGCTGCTGTGAGGAGTTGTGCTGCTCCTTCCCTGTAGGGCTGGGGAGGTAAATCTGAAAGGAAAATAAATATTCAGTGGGAAAGAACAGCTTGAAAGTGGTTCTGTGCTTTGGTGGGGGACAGGTTTTGTTGTTATGTGCTCACATCACATGCGTTCTCTAAGGGGAAAACCTAAAACTTGTTAAACTTGAAAGGCCTGAAGTCCCCAGTGAGCAGCGTGGCCGGGGGTAATCGCTGTCACGTCATGTAAGTGCAGGTCAAATATTCCTCTGAATTTGTTCTGGGAACATCGGTCCCTATTCAGCAACATAGCGCAGGCACGTGCTTTGCTTTAAGCACCAGTGTCGCGGAGGCTTCAAGCCAGAGCTTTGCTGAAAAGGATCCAATAGGCTCAAGATGCTGTTTGCTTTGTTGTGATTTTTTTTTTCATGTTGGGAAGAGGAACTATCTCAAGGTGGCAGTCAATTAAAAAAACAAAACTCAAAACCTGGCTGCTGTGATCCGTCATTCTCCTCCCCACTAAGCCCCATCAGTTCCTTCTGAATACAGAAGTAATGTTAGCGATGCTAACAACGTCGTTATCACAGACAGTGTCTTTAAGGTAGCCTGGTTTGTCTCCAAGGCTTTCAAACTTTCTTTTGTCCCAAGAAGTCAAAGTAAATTGTAGGCAGCCAGCTAGAACATGCATTCCTGGGGGATCCGCTTTCCTTGGCAGATAAGCTGGTTTTTTTTGTTATGCATTGAGGTCTTGGAGTGTTCCTGAGCCCCTTGACTATACAACTGGCACCGTTACGTGCTGCCTAATGTCAGGATGGGATGTACTGGGAGACCAGGTCAACGGCCAGGGAAGCGCGGGCATCCCGCAGCGTCGTTGCTCAACGTCGCGTGGCACGTGGCGTAGCATCTCAAGGCTTCGGTGCCTAATAGGAGCACCCGAAGCTTGAAACTGTAGGGAGTGGGGACCCTTTGCCATAAGACATCTTGACCTCCAGTTTCACATGTGGCTTCGTGCTGGCAGGGGCCTGGGTTTCACCAGGAGGATGGCCAAGCCTCTTGGTTAGCCCAGCCCTGGAGCTGGGGAGAGGAAGGACCAAGCCTCTTCCCATGCCAAAGCTGGGAAACAAATGGCCCTGACTTCAGCTTAAAGATTGCGTCCTCACATCGGCTGGGGTAGAGCAGCTCGTATATTCTTGTTTCCCTAAATGAAGGATGCACTCAAGCAATTGAAAACAACTTCTGGGACAATCTCGTTCCATTATGTCTAATGGAACCGGGTGTACGTGGCGCGTCGCGCGTGCTGATATCTTAGAGAAACAAAGAGGGATTTTCCCATTATTCAGCGAATGGATGAGACGTGAAATGAACTCCTCAGAGGCGTTTCAGTTTGTCACAATAGAGCAAAGTGAGTCACATCTGGAGGATTCGGGAACAAAATGTGTGCAATTTCTTGTATTCCCCTGTTTGTGTGTTCCCTCCCTCTCTGTCCCTCTCCTCGTTAAAATTAGGCAGCAGAAACCCAAACTCAAGGCGTGCTTGCTTGTGCGCTTGTCATCAGTGGAGGTTAGACGGCAGCCCCCTCCCCTCCCCGGAGGGCTACAGGAGACCACCTCGTCGGCTCCGGCATCAGCGGATGCTCCTGAAATGGCGTTTTAGTTGTCGTTTTGTTTGTGAGCCCGGAGGAGGCGTTTGCTTGCGTCTTAAAAGCTGGCGGTGACCCTGAGGGGTAGCTAATCCAGTGAGCCAAGGCGGGAGCATCTCGGCTCTGTCGAATGGAGTAGTTGGAGCATTAAAAAATAACCAAATATCCTGTGAACTGGAATAATTAATCTCATATTGATAAGTAAGCTAATGGGTTCAATGGACTATGGGATGTTGTATTGGTAGCCCTGGGGCTGCTTGATGCTTCCCAGCCAGAGAGGAGCATCTAAAACTTTTCTCACAGTTCTCCCTTCAGAAAATATAATTTCACTGAAGGAAGGGGGGGGAAGGAAGGCGGAGAAACACTTAATTTGTACCCTCCAGTTGGCTGAATTAGAATGAAAACTGCCATTTTACTTAAAATATTATTTTTCATGGCTGAACTGCAGGAGGTTTAGGATGGGCAGGCGTCCTGCTTCCAGCTCTGCACCATCATAAACGAGGGACGGTGGAGGTGGGTTTGCCACCGGCTTCGGCATAAACCCGGCGAAGGCGTGCAGCACTGGCTGAGGAGCGCTGCCAGCCTGAACTTTGCTTTGGTGGCCCTGAAATGTTTCCAGAGGCCGAACGGGGCCAGCCCCGAGGCCTGTCCCAGCCCGGGCAGGGGTAGGTGCAAC
>NW_010523433.1:14171-27223 GCF_000687285.1 Phaethon lepturus | reverse complement strand
GGGCCCACACCCGCTCCTGCGGTTCCTGGCCCGGTTTACCTTTGCAAAAAGCAAACTTCTATTCATGAACTGTAATATAAAACCAAAACCAGCAAAATTGGTGGAATACAACTGAGTTTAATGCGGCAGTTCCATCCCACAAATGCTTGTGGGCAAGGGAGGGAGCAAGGGGTAGTGGAGAGGGCAGGAACCTCTTACACGAGATTTTCATGATTGAGGGGAAAAAAAAGCTAAAAGGCAATGGTCTGAAGCACACAGGAGGCATTCATGAGAGTATGTTACCGTGAAGCTTATGGGGAGGAGGGTGGAGGAGAGAAAGGGTTAAAAGACCAAGATCAAGTTGTGGCTAAACCATGATACATTTCTTTCCTACAAAGTAGTAGTCTGACACTTTTCAGAGCTAGTTCAAGCTGGTTTTCCACATTTAGGAGTTCTGACGCCACTCTGGCTCTTGCAGCGCAATTCAGTAGTTATCATATCACCAGCCAGCGACCTTTCAGCAGAAGGCAAGTCAGATAAGGTTTAGTTTAATAATTGCAGTTGATTACGCTTCAAACAGCTTTCTGAGCTTTTCTTTGCACAACAAAGCCTGTTGGTGCATTTTCAGAGCAGTGGTCCTCACTCTGTCCTGCTGACAGAACCAAGTCCAAAATGAGAACATCTTTTCATTTCCCATTTCTGCAAGCAGAAGTTGATTTTGGAGGCCACACAGCTCTCAAAGGGAGGTAAGGGCAAGAAATCCTGTCTTTGGCATAAAGCTTCAGTTAACCTGCCATGAGAATTCCCACTCAAAAGTAATAACTTTCAATTTGTTGTTATTAAAACTTTATTTGTTGCAGAAGGTGAAATAACCCACACCACCTGCACCTCACCCCTGACTGGAACCAATACACTGGTGTGCATGGCCCCCACTGAAATGCTCCGCATTGCGGGGTGGGGGGAAGGAAAAAAGAGGTTTTAAAATCCATTTTCAGTTCAGGCCTTTAGCACGGCACTGACACAAGTGAAGGTAAAGGATATTTTATTACTTATTTTTATAAAAAAAAAATCAGCATTGCCACTGGAGGAAAAATTAAGTTACCAGCCTTTTGCTAAGAGCGGCCATCGATTTGGTCTGAATACAGGAAAGGGAAGCCCCCCTGCACCCCGAAGACATTCAAACTGTAACGCGAATGCATCATTTTAAAGACTAATTCGTACTGTCATAAATTGACAACACCAAGAGGAACATTCTTTCTTGACACTTCACAAGAGAATACAAATTCTAGTTTACTGAGCTCAGTTTACAGGTATTTTTGCAAGCATAGGATGTGCTGCCAGTAACGGATGCTGTGACTGAAATCTTTAACTTGCATTTATTATCAAAGTCATACTGTTTACATCTGTAATGTCAACAAGATGCCACAACTACAAAAAAAGATTGTGCACATTGCAGTTTCAATGCAAAAAACAGTAAAATGGAAATCCATTTGTTAAAAAAGTAATTAAAATTACTCCAGAAAGCAACTGAATTGTTTTAACACCTTTACATCCAGTCAAATTAAAATGGTTAACAAGAAAAAATACAAATTCAAAAATCTGGTATCAGTGTTAAAAAGGCAACTACTTAAGCATTTCTATCAATTCGCACATCAATCTCCCTCCCACGAAGCTGTATCCCATTCATCATACGGCAGGCTCGCTCAGCTACTTCTGGGGACTCAAATCTAACCACACCACATCCTTTAGATTTCCCATTCTCCATCTTGATATCAGCATACAGCACGTGACCTTAAAAAAAGAAAAGAAAGGGTCTTGTTTAACCTTGCAGGTAGCAGGTAACTCTGTCAAACCACAGTTCTCTACCTTAACCCACAGAAAGTACACCTCCAGAAGCTACTGCTACTTTGAAACATAAAGCTGGACAACTTCACCAAGTCATTGTTTTAAAGAAGTTTTCTCACTTTAAGAGACTAATTGATTCAAACTGGTTCTCTCAATTCTCACTCAAGCAGCAGCACCAGAAGTAGACGAATGGAGCAAAGCACAAGCTAACAAGCCCCATCCAACTCGTCAACGCACACTTGACATCAAAACTGATGAGGCTGGGACTTGGTTTTGCCATCAGACATTGGGGAGCAAGGTCTGGGCACAGCAATCGCTGCCACGAAAAAACTCCCTGAAGCTGAACAGCACACCAGTCAGTAGCCGAGTTCAGTATTTTCTCCTTTTTTTGTGTTTTGTTTTTTAAGGACAGTTTTCCCAGACAATTATGTTCATTTAGATACAAAGAATCTGAGCAGGTGCTTTTTCAACAGTTCTCAGGACTTCGTATCTCCATTCCAGCCTCTTTGTAGTTGCAGAAAGAGGTAATCTGCATGATAAACCCAGCCCCTGAGATGGAGAAGGGTACAAATGCTTAGAAAAAGCACGTGTTAAGTGGGTTACCGACTGGCCAGGCATTTATTTCTCTTCAACACTGCAGAACTCTTGCTGGTATAGCAGGGATGGTAAACATCCTCACAATACTTGTCAATGTTAAGAGCTAGTATTTCATTCAGTCCGAGTGAAATTTTAGTTAAGACACTAGTGTCAGGAACATACCGAGTCAGGAATTACTGTTTAATTCATATTCAAGTCTCAGAGATAAAGTAACTTACCACATTCATTAAATTTATCTTTCAGCATTTTCCATGTAAAATCAAAAGGCAGCTGTGAAAAGAGAAGGACAGACCATTACTGAGGATCTGCTGAACAGCTTGCAAGCACTGCCAACTCTCCAAAACGTCATTTCCATCCTGGGACAGCCAATGTTCAGCATCCATTTACAGATGCAGAGAGCTCTTCTCCTGTTAAGGAAACGGCTTCAACTCACAAAAGCCTACCTAACTCCACCTTTGGCAGCATCCAGTATTAGACAGTCTGACTGAAGTCAACCAAGCACAGATGAGAGCAACATGTCAGTACCAACTAATTTCAGGAGGAAGGAGAGGTAGGAAGAAGGCTACTCACATTTCTCACAAATATCTGACAGGCTTTTCTGGCCACCCCAGCTGCAGGTCCTCCAGTTCCTCCAAGGGAGCCTGCAAAATTGCCTGCAAAGTTTCCACGTTCCATGTCCATTGTTCGTTCAAAATTGCTTCCCATTGCAAGTCCCATTCGATCTATGCCTGCTCCCATGCCCTGTCCCATAGCAGGACCCATTCTTTCCATGTTAGTGGCTCCAATGCGCTCCAAGCCCATTCTCTCCATGCTAGCAGCACCCATACGATCTATTCCTATTCTTTCCATAGGAGTGGCACCTATGCGATCCAAACCAGCTGGCATTCTCTCTATCACCTGCCCCATTCCAGTTCCCATTCCAGCAGGGACCATACGCTCCATACCTATACCCATTCTATCCATGCCAGAACCCATACGTTCTACGCCTGATCCCATTCTGTCCATAGTGGTGCCAACGCGGTCAATGGCAGCACCCATTCTCTCGATACCGAAGCCTATTCCAGAACCCATCCTTTCTATGCCAGAACCCATTCTCTCAATCGCTGGGCCCATCCTCTCAATGTTAGGAGCGATGTGATCTATGCCCAGAGGGGCCATTCGGTCAATTCCTGAACCCATTCGCTCCACGTTGGAGCTCATGCGATCCAAAACGAGACCCATCCTGTCTATTTCTGACCCTACTCTTTCCATCCCATGCCCCATCCCGGAAGGTATTCTTTCTATTCCCGAGCCCATACGATCAATGCCAGGTGCCATCCTCTCAATCCCAGGAATGCTGGCATTTCCACCACCTGGAACACAACACACAGATTATCAGTAATTACACAGGGACAAAAAACCCACAACCTTAACGCACGCTTACACTACTGAAATCCTTTAAGCTTTATCATCATTCAGAAGAGTGACTGCAAGCTGTGCGCTCCGTTGCTGTGGGATATGAAGCAAAGCTTTATTTCAGATGGTAAGAAGAGTACTGCTGTTACGCAGACCATCACGATTACAACACATGATTTCAGGGAGCAGTCATCTCATCAGACCATGTATTATAGCTGGGATGGAAAAAAGTTTATCCCTTTGCTAAGGAGCTTAACTTCTGTACACACAAAGAAAGCCTTCCAAAAAAAAAAAGGGAGGGGGGAGAATTTTGAAGGCATATGCAAACCTAGGGGAAGATCAGGTGGCAGAAGTAGTTTTTTTAAATATAACCTTAGCTGCTAGCTGTCCTATGCAGTACACTGGGGACTACACAGCAAGAGTAATAATTTAGTAACTGAAATCACAGTTCAAATACAGATTGTTTGGAAGAGGAGTGGAATGGCATCATCCTTGCCACGCAACTCACACTGCTTCTGCCAAGCCAGGGAGAGGCTTCTACAAGAAAAGCTTGCCCAAACCTAAGAGCCCTCTTATCACCAGAGCTCCAAGAAAAAGAAAGCAAATTCCACACACGAACCACAACAGAATGACCATTATAAAGTCACAAAGCATGTTGGCCTTTTAATGTGGATAAAAATATAAAAAGGTTGCCAGTGCCATAAAACACAAGCAAGAATAGAGTTTCTATAGCTGCTACATAAAATCCCTTGACTAAGTTGTCCTGACTCTGCTAGACAGCCTTCAAGTTCCTGCAATAAAAGGATCATTCCTCTATAGTTTAGGCCATTTTGCTGTTGTACGAAGGACCTTAGCTTACCTATCAAATCAAGTTTAGCACTGCAGCACTGTAAAAGTGTATCATGTTTGGTTTGATTCCTATTTGAGAGGCAGAAGCCTTGAAGAAAATGCATACTTAAATTACCTACATATATTTGATGAAGAGAAATAAGATATGCAGCCCTAAGGTAAACCTATGCTCAAGAAAACTGAAGCAACCCCATTTAAGAACAGCACTCATCCTGCTTCAGTATTTCAAGCTTCAGAAGTACTTTAAATAACACAGAATGGTTTTGGGTTACATGACATTTATACTTGTGCAAGTTGGCTTTTTTTTTTTTAAATGAAGAAACAACAGCAATAAACATTTAGTATTTCTTTGGCTGAAAGCCAGCAGTGTTGTGTATTTGTTCTTCCCAGAAGAGGGCTAATCCGGTGCAGGCAGGCAGAGCCAACTCTTGGGTATTTAAATGTTGTGATTCAGTCATTAAGCAAATACAATTAACTCTGTAAATTGGGGGGATGGGGGGAGAAGGTCTGCCTACTTTTGAGATATTTGGGTTCAGCTTTGTTTGAGCAAACCTGCAGGTTTCAGTACTTCATTACTGAAATAGTCCAGTATTTCTGGAGAGTCACTGGGCACCTTGCTAGGAAGCTAACTGTTATACAGGCAGCGGGAAGGAGCAGGACTTTGTTTTCACTAAAAAAAAAAGAATGTAGTATCTTACCAGTAGCATTTCAAAAATGGACAACTGCCAGCAAAGCTGACAGTCTAAAATTACTTTTTTCTCTAGTCTTCCAGTAATTTTTTCAGAAGTCTTTTAAAGCATAATATTGCTTATCTATTTAAAGATTACCTCCCTCAAAACTATTTTTATTGCATTATTTCATATATATATATATAAAAAGCAGTGAGTTACCATAACTGAAGTGCTTCTTTAAGTGGTTTGAGTTTTTTGAAGATTGTATCTGCTTTGAAACCTTAATTTTAAGGTACGCTTTTTTTTTTTAATAACATATTAAAAAAGAGAAGACGTGATCCAATCTTATAAAGAATTGTACCAGCAGTGTACTGCATTTCACTTTCTTTAGAAATTAATTTATGTTGCATCACATTAACAGAGCACAGCGGTAACAGAGCAATCTCAGGAACTGGCTGAATCAAGCTGTACACACATGGAACAGATGCTCACAGAAGACATTGAAAATGTCCCATCTTCTGAATCTTTCCACAAAGCATGCTTAATACGTTTTGCCGTCTCTAAGCTGCTACAGACAGAAGAGCACTGCACTATCCTTGCTCAGTTCAAGTAATATTTTACACCAAGTTATTTGCTATATTGACAGCCTTCTGTTACCCACTGCGGTTCAAAAAGACCAACAGAAGAGCACTAATTTTAGTGCTGCATGAGTTGCACAGTAAGGCATTCTCTTCGGTCATCTGATGTACGAGTCTATACCCAGATTCCTAAAAAAGCCTAGGAGGAAGGGAAGGAAATTAAGGTTTCACCGTATTTTTCCTCCCTACTGTCCAGGCTGCAGACTATGTTTTAGTGACAGGATTGGGTCACACATCATTCAGAATCTTGCTCTTTGCCATGCACATATATGGAAGTCTAGCATGAAGTTTCAAGGCATAAGGCAGTGCATTAACACTGTCAGAAGGTTTTCTGTCGCATCCAAAGTTCCATTATGCAGCCTCACAGATCATTACTAGTGTATCTGCCTTCTGTACAGCTCTTAGGAGTTTGATCAAAACCAAACTATTACAGCAAATATGTATAAAATATAGTCTGTCTTGGTATAACAAAGCATGCACAATTTTTATGTACAGTTCAGGTATGAGAAGCGGGTAATAAAAGTACTTAGCTTCATGTACTTACCTATTCCTCTCTCCAAGGTCTCTCCAAAACTACGAGACATTCCCATTTCATTTCTTCCAAATTCTCTTTCAAATCCTCCACCCATGGCACGATCCATCTCTAAAAAGATTAAGTTTGATACGTTCTTCAGGGTGTCTAAATGACTCCTGAGAGGACGTTTTAATACATGCATAATTTTAAAAGATTAACAGCAAGGCAAGTTTTTTTATTATGTTCTCCTTATCATTTTACCATGTCTTCTTGAGACCAAAAAAAAACAAAAAACAGGACTCGTCTCAATATAGACAAACACATTTGATGCAGCCACTTTGCCCTGGAGAGTCTTTCTGGTGACTATGGATAGAACACAATTTATCTCTTTCTGAACTAGTCCTTCAAGTCAGCCTCAAGGAATCACTTGTTTTCTGCAGCTCAGAGGCCATGAGTGACTTGTGGACACCATGGCAGCTCTAAGCTTTTAAGTTTTTCCAATAAAAGCTGAGAAGCTGAAAAATGACCATCTAAGAGAGTCTCTCCACTGCCACATTTTCAGAGAACACAAGTCAGGAGTTGGGTATACAAAGAAAATAATGCCTACCACTCATTCTGCCCATGTTCATTCCAGCTGGGAAGCGACCAATGTTTTCCATGCCACCAAAAGGACCTTCCATTCCTAAAAGAAAGTATTTTTCAGGGATTCTTTAGCAATGCGTTTCAACTTAACAGTACACTTCACCCACATAAGCTGCTTTCACAGAACGTTTCCACAGGCACCAAGACAACTCCGTATCGCAGATTCACAAAACAAAATTCAGCCAGAATTTGGTCACACGGTATCTCTCCTAAACCAAGAGCAGTTTTAACAAGTTGCATGACAAAAACATTGGTCCTGTTTCACCTGAGGTATTAACCCTTCCCCATACACCTACAGCAGTCTTATTAATACTCAAAAAGAAGCAAGTTATTATTAAATTGGTGACAACTTCAAAGAACACAAATGCCTGCTAGACATACATGGCTATGTTTACATGACTTTCAGAAAGCCCAAGCTATATACAAGTCAAAAAACACAGCTTACCTCCCATTTTATTCATTCCAAAGCCCATGCCTTCCATTCCCATTCCTCAAAATAAAAGAGAAAGCTTTATATAGCAGATGTCATTCTATAGAAGTTCAGCCGTTAGACTGGCTGTAGAAATAGAGACCATACAACATGTCCATTGTTTGGACTGAAGAGCTTACATGTGATAACTGAGTAGATTGCAACATTCCTTCTCAGAAAATAAAGCAGCAAAGGGGAAAAACCCATAGGCATTTATAAATTGAAAGCTGAATGTGTGCTACTTTTTAGGTGGCTCTTTAAAACTTGTTCTATTTAAACATATCCTAAACAAAGATTTGCAAGCCCACTAATAAGTGTTAAAAGTGACAGATGGTTTTAAAAGTTTAATGTATATTTGCAGTGTCTGCTGCTCATGCTCAAGAGTCAGAAAATGAGAGCTGTGTCTTGACCACAGTGAAAAAAAAAATGGAGCAGTTGGTTAAATTCAAGTTTCCATTATCAAGCTCATTACTTAGCTCAACAAAAACTCATTTGGCTTTTAACACTCCTAATACACTTCAACTTTTTGTGTAGGCAAAACAAAGCTATCTACCTTCTACACAGCTTAAAGCTCTCATGAAACAAAAGCATAGGAGTAATCTTCTTACCTCCAGGTCCCATGTTGCCCATTCCCATGCCTTTGTTTAAATGATTTGCATCAATAGGTTGACCTCCAGGTCCTAATCCCATGCCAATACCACCAAGACCATCTGAAGAAAATATTCAGATATCAAAAAAGCCTTCTTTCCATAGTTTGACAAAACAGCAAGTTTTATTCTTAAGTAATTGACTTTCATTCTCCAAAAAGCTTGCTGTGTTCCCACTTTGGGGGGTGTATTTAAAGCATGAAAGTGTATAGTAAATCCAGAGTAGATGTGTCTTGAAATACACTAAAAACTATCTCCAGTATTTTTTCTCATAATCCATTTTCCATCTTACTACTGAGAAAACTTGCTTGTTTGGTTGGTTTTAAGCTGACTCCTGAAAAATACTGGCTAGAACACTGCTTATTTTGTGCAACTCCTCAATCTAAGGAGAATAGAGTGGGCAATTTAGTATAAAGATCTTCTAACCTTTGCACAGTATTACCCTTAATTGACAAATGGCTTATTTCCACCTTTGCCAAGGTTCTTCCCTTGTAGGCAAGAATTTAACCACAAAGTTCAACCTATCATTATGATAGCCACCTATAGAATTCAGAGCACACAGCCAGCCTCTTCTCTGAGCAAACAAAGTATATCAATTCCCAGGCATAAATTTGAATCTTCCTGTACCCAAATGAATTAAGGATTCCCCAGTCCAAAGAAAGAAAAAAAAAAGCCCTCATATTTTCCTTATAGTTAATCAGGAAGAAAGAGTTCTCTGCTTGCACTTATATCAAACAACAGCTTAATGGCATTCTTTGTCTATGAGAAGAGGACTTCCTCATTTACAGCTCAGCATAATAAACACAGGAAGTGTTGAATCTTGTTTTAAAACAACACAAGATACCCCTTCCCCACCCCAATAAAGGCCAAGAAACAGGCTTCCGTTGGTATTTGTTGAGTTTTATACAAAGATAATTAAACTGGAACCCAATGGCTTTCTCTTGGACAAAGAGGTATACCGTTATAGAAAGTCAAGGCAGCAATAAAAGCCATGAATGACACTGCTGCTGAACAAGGCTTTGACAGATACACAGAAAACGGAACTAATTAAGAGATGGATTGATGGATGATCACTAAAGTTGTGCAAGTTAGCAGCACACAGCAGGTTTGGTTCCCATGCCTAAGAAAACAGCAACTGGCTGAATTAACACAGTTACGTTAACAGCCACACTTTATAGTTTTGCTGTATTTAAACAAATTAAGCCTGTGTTCTCCGCCTCTAGCTCTTCCCTTCCAACCCAGAATCTTCCTGTTCAATACTTTCAGTATCTTATCACAGCGTGATTGAGGTTGGAAGGGACCTGTGGAGGTCATCTACTCCAAACCCGCTGGCTTAAGCAGGGCCACCTAGAGCTGGTTGCCCAGGACCATATCCAGACAGCTTTTGCGTATCTCCAAGGACAGAGACTCCACAGCCTTTCTGGGCAACCTGTTGTTCCAGTACTCAGTCACCCTCACGGTAACGTTTCCTTACATTCAGATGGAGTCTCCTGTGTTTCAGTTTATGCTTACTTGCCTCTTGCCCTGTCACTGGGCACCACTGAAAAGAGCCTGGCTCCCTCTTCTTTATACCCTCCCTTCAGGTATTTACATACATTGATAAGATCCCCCTTATACACCTGAAGGCCTGGAAGATTCTTAGGTCCTCAATTCAGCCCTTCAACTGAAGGAAAAACATTAGATACCCAGAATACCGTCATGTAAAAGGAGGCACACTTTCCCTATTGACTGATTAATTATGTTTCCATTAAATCCCACTATTAACAGCAGTTTAACAAGGCATTGGGGTCTTTGAATTGCAGTTGAGAGATTTGGAAGCCTTGAGAACATGAATGGGATACTGTTTTAAGATAAGCTTCTAGCTGTGAGCTGAAAGAAGTATCCAAAAAAAAAAAAATAAAAAAAGAAAAGCTGCTCAGTGTTGTCTTACTACTTCCCACTTTGATATTATTCAGACCATTTGGATCGCAGCTTTCCAGAGTTTGAACCAGAGTCTACTGGGGCTGGGATTGAGCCCCATTTGCTGAATAGCAAAATAAAAAACATAACATGTTCAGTCATGCAGGAGAGACTTACGAGGAAGTTGTTGGGGTCGCTCTGGAGGAAAGAAGTCTCCTTTGGGAAAGGCTCGTTCGTCCTAAACACAATTCAACACATTAAATTTTGCGAGAAAAGTAAAAAACTATTCCTTGCTACCCCTCTCTTTTTTTTTTTTTTAATTAAAACACTGAAACTTAAAGCTAAAGCAATCTTCACTGTATTTATGATTGTCTTTTAGCAAAATAATCAGAAATAACCCGATTAATTCCCCGATGGCATGAGTTGACATCACTAGAAATTAGGCAAGACGCACATTTCCCCCCTCCATATTTCGACCCAATCACACATCATCCAAAATCAGGAGTACAACTACCAGTTCCAAAAGCAGTAAAAATTTGAACATACTTACCATTTTTACATGCATTGGTCTGTCAAACAGCAGCTGCCCATTAAACATCGCTATTTTTTCATTAAGGATCATTGTTCAAGCACTAGAACCACGCAAAGTCTTAAAGCTTTAAGTGCTATCTGATGCAGAGTACAAAAACCCAGTCAGAAAGGCACACCTCTCCAGCTTAAAGAAGCTTAAGAACATCGCTTCTTAAGCTATCGTTGACAGATTATCAAAAATCCTTCTGCCTTCTCCAAAAGTAAAAAGCTTTGAAATCCAAATAACTGAACATTCAAAGAATGGCTTTTTAAAATTAAAACCTGAGTTACAAATACTCTTCCAGTTAAGATTCAGTTCATTAAGAGATCACTCAAAATGTGACTCCAAAGCAGCCTAGGTGTTTAAATGTTTCATGAGTAGCTTTAGCCATTTAAAACAGGAGAAAATGTGCAAAAGTTCTCAAAATTTGCAAATCCACAAATAGGCACATTTTGAAGTATGCCACACTAGTGAATCATGTGAAATTTGTATACATCTTGCTCCCACAAGGCTCACCTTATTAGGTGCAACATGCAGAATGGAATTAACATTCACATAGAAAGAGAAACTTTGGGAGGGAAATATTTTCCTCCTTTCCATACCATACAAGTTGAGAGATCATGCACACAGCAGTATCTGTACTTTGTTGTGGTTTGGTTTTTGCGGATTGCTAGGTAGCAAACCATCACTTGCACAGTATAAGCACACAGGGAATAGAGGAACACACTAGGTCAAGCCATCTTACATTGCAAATGGACTTGTTGCATTCCTCCTTTACCTCCATCACAGGAATTTAAGACAAATCTTTCCTCAGAAATTGCATTTTAATACTAGCTACAACCTAGAGACAGAAACTCACTATATGGGCTAGAAACACATATATCTACATGGAAAAGAGAATCCACTTTATTAATGACTCTGTGCAAATAGCGACAATTCTTTCAAGATAGACTTTCTTCCTCTTTTTCAGTTTTCCTTATGTTTTCCATCCACTGCAATGACTTGACTGTCTGTGGCATGGCAATATCCTCACTTGTAATACTACAACTTATATTTTCATCCTGCTTTGTTTATGGAGTTATTTGCCTATTATTTCCCATCATGACTCTTCAAGGATACATATAGCCTGAACAGCCTCTATAGCTTGCTCAAAAGTGACGGTGCCGATCCCACGACTTTTGCCATCTTTATCTTCTAGTATGTCCGCCCGAACCACAACACCGGCCATGCTGAATACTTCTTTCAGTTTCTTCCAACCAACCTTGTAATCCAACTGGAAGACAAGTGATATTGGAAGCATGACAAAGGTTTCCACCAAAGAACAGCTTTAGTGTTCTTACATTTCCTTTCCTGATATCAGCAATCTTAAGAAACACAGTCTTCACAGAGACAGGAGAAAATTTAAATAGAATAAAGAATGCTACAGAGCTTAATGCAACCTTCTTGGCTTTGTTCAAAAACACAAATTATCAGACACCGTAACACACAGGATACATCTTAATTTACAGCTTCACTACAGAATCAACAAGACTAGCCACAGAGTTACTGTGTTACCGAGTTACTACTCGGTTTTACTAGAACAGAGCTGAAAGTCTACGGCTTTTCTTCCAATTCATTAGATTTAACTCAGTTAAGACCCAGATATTCTGTGCATGGATTACAAAGCACTTACATTTGCAACAAAGACAGTGCTTCCAAGTCTCCCTGCCTGCAAGGCGTGAATAATCTCATTGGGTATGTTGGGATTGTTGAGTATACTTGGCGGGATATTGATCATGCCAGGGCCGCCCGGGCCTGGACCAATACCCATTCCACCAGCTGCTGCCATGACCTTCTGCATTGCTCTCCTGGCATGCTCACCATCGGGATCCTGCAAAAACAGAAACAACGTACTCTGTTCCCTCTGTATTCCACTAAATGCATGGACATTTAGTGACATGACTAAAACAGTCAAAAGAAGAAGGGATTCCCCTTTGTGCGGGACTATCTGCTCCCTATGGAATTCCAGCCAACTACTTCACATATCATTGTCATCCACTAATTTATTTTCTTTTAACCAATATGCCAGCATCCTTCAAGTTATCAATTTATTCCTACTCATGCATTTCCCCCAATTCTGAAAGTGTTTATCTATTACTGAATACCAACAATAAACCTCACAGTCCAAAGACCAATAAACCCAGAACGGCATCGGAAAGGTTTTGGAAGACAAGTGCCAACTAACTCTTGGCATCTTCAAAACAATGCAACAATTCATTTACCTTGCGCTTAGACTTCTTTACAAGACAAGATACAGTGTGTGAAATTTCAAGAAGACTGGTTTGGGCAATACTTCC
>NW_010523433.1:0-14140 GCF_000687285.1 Phaethon lepturus | reverse complement strand
CCGCACTGGCTTTCTAACCCAAAAAAAACTTTTCATGTATCCCCCTATTACTACATAATCTCAAGATTTTAGGACATGCTAGAGAACATGAAGCATAGGATGAAGAATTCAAGGAAGGAAATAAGATTAATTATTGTCACTTCACTTTATACTGAAAGTGAATGTAAGCACCTTCACAATACAAGGTGAGCTTATGTTACTTAGGTAACATCACACTCTATTCAGTGAGCAAAATGCACCAGCACTGCAAGACTGCTGAAGAAAGTGAAATGTCGAATGGAATTAATTAATCAGAAATACAGATGCTTTAAAAATAAAAGCTATTTGAGTTAATTTGAATCTTGATCTCAATTTTAAGACTAAACAATAGCACATTTTGAAAACAGGAGAAAGGATAGCTTTCACATGATTATTTCAGCTACAGAAAATCATAGTAGTCTGAGGTGGAGAACACATTAAAGTGAATGCAAGTCACTTCTCAATTTACATTTCCTATTTCACTGTTAAAATAAGGTATTGCTTAAAATCAGATTAGCTGCAATAGAAAGCCAAGAGTGGCTGTCGTACAAACTAAGGTCTTCTGATCAGGCAAAGAGCTTTATCTAGTCTGCCATAAATTTTTATCATGTCACGTGAAGGCCTTCATGATCCTCAGCAGCGAGACAGCCAACAAGGAGAGGTATGTACCAGACAGTTGGCAAAAGTTGATGCTAATCCACATCAATTAAGTCATCCACAATAACTTAATTCATTCCACACAGTCAGACTGGGGCACTTGGCTGGGGTAAGTGTCGCTAAAGTCCCTAATACTGGTAAAATACTTCTTCACTGATTTTAAGTATCATTTCTGTTCTGGTCTGTGTCATAAGAGACAGAAATAGTCAAGTATGACAACAGTTTCACGAAGAGCTGGGCAAATTACAACACCTCTTCTCAAAGACTGATACCAAAGGGCAGCCTGACTTCCAGTACTAACGACGTTTCATTAACAGGAAAACTGACCCAGAGGTGGCTCGCTCTCAACAGCTTTTTCTCCCAAGGTCCATTAGAGACATCAGTGCCTGACAACTTCCAGGTGCAGCTATGGTTTCTCTAACCCTCCACTCCACCTCTTCCTTTCTTTAAAGGGTAGCAAGAGGTCAGTGCCAGAAGATGGCTTGCGCCCAGAAGCAGGCTGCTACGCCCAGAATTCATTACTCTACTCACAAAATCTGCCAGATCTGAGAAGTGTTGCCATTTGCTGTCCCCGTCCTTCTTCCCAAGCACTCCTCAGACTACAGCAAGAAGCAGGTTGCTACGGTCATACCTTCTACACACATTCTCCATCTTATAGTCACACAGACATCTTTCACCCCCCACCATTAAGTGGGCAGGGCACGACAGAACATAAAGACTGCTTAGCCAAGAACATAGCTCACATACCCTGAGACGAAGAGTCAATACTAACACTGAAGTAAGTCCCTTTTTATTTTTGTTTAATTGAATCTCCAATGCAGCTACACATTCCAAACTGGTGGAATAAAACTTTAAACTCATCAATGGTTAAGAATTAACTCATGGTACAGTTGAGCACGTCATACTGGTTGACAACAGCAAAGCCATTAAAGTGGAAATAGATCTTTGAAGTATTTCAGAAACCAGCTTAATCTATGGAATTGTTTGTAGAATACATTCATTATGATGCATAATTAAAAGAGAAGGCAGTCAAGAACAAGCAATTCTTATGCAGGTTTCTTCTTCAAATCACTAAAGAAAGCACACCTGCAGTTAAAGCCAAACTCCTGCTTTGTCTGACTTCTGTGCTGCTACCATCAGCATCTATTTACATCAAGTTTAGTCTTGATAATCACGTTCAAACTCAAGTTCAGCAGTACATGCTGATGGTAAAGGTTGACTGTCTTTTTTTAATCCTCTTTGAGTCCTGTCTTTTGTCAATTATTCTGATCTGCAAATGAATCAGCCATAAATCTTGACTAAGAACTACCCCTTCACCTTCAAATTCAACATACTGAAAGAACAGATGCACGTCTTACTTCTTTCACTTTCAATGGTCTTCCACCAAGACTATGCTTGTTCAAAACCTCTGCAGCCTTTTTCATGCTTTCTTCCATCTTGAATTCAACAACACTGTGGGGATACAAGACATCTAAGAACATTGCTTATTTTTGAATAGTTTCCTAATTTCTTGCTATAAATTCGTAAGTGAACTTACGCGCATCCCTGATGAGATGGTTTCACAGGCGAGTAACAGGGAGGAGAGGAGGGAAGAAAGAAGAAATGAAGTAAGTAAAAACACGAAAAACACAAAAACACCTTTTTTTTTTTTTAAGTCAAATCACATTAGTTAGCCCTAATAGCAAAAATAAATGTAATCTTACCCAATAAAGCCTTCAATACTTGAATTCCATAAGATATAATTTCTTATGCGTTAACAGGATTAAACTGTAGTTTCTGAAGTTGTAACAAACAGAACTAAGTCCCGATTCTCCAAGAAAAATACCACACGCTTCATGTGACCTGTTCTTCTCTGTCATACAGCGAAACCCTTGCCATACTCTCTCACCCTAAATCCAGATCCTTTGGTACAGTTAAGTGTGCTCCTACTATTTTTTTCCTTGTAAGATACTGTCGCTGGACTAAAGGACTTAAGTACCTATGAAGGCAATATACGTTTACATTTAGGAATCAAATTCTATTTACTGGCCCAGGAAGTGTAGTTTACAGAACCTGCTTTTGCACACTGGCCTTACAAATTCAGCAAACCACTACAGTGACGTCTTCCAAAACACAAGTATTACTTTAATATTCCGTACCACTATACATACTGCTAGGGTCCATGGGTCATTCAAACAGCCAACGCCAACTGAACACAGTGGAAGACCACCCTAACACTGTTTACAAGGCCCCATCCCACCTCCTCCCCACCCCAAAAGAAGCTTTAAGCAATCCTATGTAATAGCCGCTAAGCATACACACTCTCTACCTTCCTGACTTCGTTTCGTTCCACGCCACCATACAGTTACATTTGTCATGTAGAAAATCCACAGAAGAAATCTCTCAAACACTTACCCTTGACTTTCCTTCAGCGTCCATTAAGAGCTCCACGTATGTTACCTCACCAACTACAAATCAGATTCCAGACGACACATATACCAAGGGAGAAAAGCCAAGAAAACAATGGGAATTTAGAACAATCAACAACCGTGTATGGAGCCTCTGCCTTATAAGAAAGCCCAGAAACACTCCATGTTCTCTAGACCACAAAACTGGACAATTACAGGTATGCAGTAAAGTCTTAAAACAGTTAAACATGTTCTTGATTTTCCTCCACTTCAAAAGCCAGCTATTTCCACAATATCAGTTTCCTTGATCTTTAGTACCCACTCATTACTTGAGGCAATCCAAATCCATGGGAAAGTCTGCAAGAACAAGTTTCCTTCGCTTTACATAGTATGCAATCTTGTCTCCACAGTCCAGAACTTGAATAGTTATTTGCTTTTCTCTGGATTTAAAAGACAAACTTCCAAAATTGGAGTCAGACTGAACCAAGAGACCAAGAAATCACTGACTGCCTACTGTTTTACTACTAAAAAACAGTGGTTCTTTAGCCTTTTGTTAAACCACAATAAAGTCCATTTTTTAGCTTCAATAAGTGGTATTAAACAGTCTGCCACATTTGCTCTCAGGACAAAACTGTCTACAGCAACAGGCAAAACGTGCTGGAAAACTACATCTGCACCTTTCCTCACAAGATTAGGATTGCCTTTTTATGACCACATAACCGTATCATGTACCTCCAGAATACAACTACCGAAATGGCTGCTGCCTTTGAAGTGACTGGCATACAGAAGAATCATTGAAGAAAACATTTTTTGCTTTTTCTTTCTGGTTTTAGAAGTCTTAGTTGTTAAGTTTAAGACAGGAGGACTCCAAGTTGCATTATCTGAAAGGTGGAAAGTAGTCTTCGTGGAAAGCCACGACCCAGTCTGCATATCAATAGCATACTTTGAGCAAGGAACTGGAGTCTCACATTCAAGAGTCTAGCCCTTAAAAAGGGACAGAGAGAAGAAGAGGTGTTCAGCCTGACCTCCCACAGGACCAGTCATTTATAGGACACCTAGTGTCATTATGCAAAACGAACACCCAGAAAGGTCTTTCTCAAGCTAGAAGAAAAGGAATGCTTAATGAAATCACTACTTTTTTTTTTTTAATCTCCATTTTTTATTTAAAAAAAATAATTTAGCAATATCAGCATTCCAGCCAAAGAACAGTTAGCTAGACAGAATAAACAAACTCTGATCCATTCATGTTTTTATGAGGACAGTGGTTTTGAGACTGGTAGAGGCTAACAAGCAAGTCCCTTTGAAAGGGCCAGGGCAGATCAGAGCATTCGACTACTATCCATAGCTCCACTATCTAAACAATACTTCTTGAAATAAAGACTAGCAAAATGAATTCCATCCTATAATCTGAACAGTAGGAGATCACATAGCATACATGGAGTTGTTTCCACAGTCTGTGTGGTGAAAGGGACTGCACGGTAAACAGTCCTCCTGGACTAGTCTTTGGTGGTACACGGTGGCCACGTGCCGAGTCCGAATATTCAGCATTACCAAGACATTCTGAAGCCATCCATCTCAACAGCAGCAGCCAGAGTCCAACCAAACTTTGATCAAGAATGCAAAAGTGATTCAACAATTTATGTAGTAAGACGACAAATTCCCAGATTAACTACAATACAAAACCACTCCATTTCACAGAGGCCAGAAGTCACGGGTTAGAAGTCTCTGACTTTTCTCCTAATAGCGCTACTGAGCCCCTGGATTGAGGGCTCTCCTCTCCCAACCACTAATCAAATTCAGCTACAATCCCTACTTCAGAGCCACACAAACAATTCCAAAGAAGTTTGCCAAGTCTGAACGTAACATATTAAGTATGATTTAACATTTACTCTTTTAACAATCTCTAACCTCTGAACCACAAGATTTCCAGGAGTCTATCACAGCAGCAATTGTTTGCCACTTGGAAAATCTAGTATGTGCCAATTTTGCTCAGTGCTTCACATTCAAGCCTTAGACACACCTATATTAAAACCTAGATATACATCTTAAAGTAGCAGATTTCCTTCAAAGGACATCTGAACTTCCTGAAGAGCCAAATTTTTTAAAAAAGGCAAGGGGGACGGGAACGACACAAATAGTGTAACCGCTTGCTATCCAAGACACCAAGTCCAGAGTAGAGAATGACTGCAAGAAAAATGCATTTTTTCACTTGAAAAACATGTCAAATTATTCAACATGACACTTCTTCCAGGAGACTATTGTTTGAGGCCAGCAAAGGAAACTTTTTTTTTTTTTAAACAACCTATGCTGGGTCGCGTTTTATTTGTCTTTTTTCTAGATCCCAAACCACAGTATATGAGAACATCAGGCATTGCGAATAAAGCAAAACAGCAGACAAAGGTAGCCTACGATAGTGCACAGGCAATTAAGCCATGGAAAAGTACCAACAGCAGATATCCATGTACTAAAGTGGCTTCAGAGGGCAAAAGGAATGCACAATGATAGATTTTCTTTATGCCAGAGAACAGTTGGCTTTTTTCAGGAAACATATCCTATATCCACAAATGAAGAAATTTTGTTCCAAGCTCAAGAGACTGAAGGAACTCAAGTTTATTACCAGACCAGCCTCCAAAGGGAGATAAAACTTGCAGAAAATACTAGCTCTAAGTCAATGTAAGTATAATTAAGGAATATGTTCCCCACAGTGTCTTTAAGACTTGGCTTAGAGCAGACAGATTTATTTACTTTTTTAAACATCACGTTTGAGAAATTTCAGAAACTCCATGTATCCTAAAACAAGAGACTGAAGCAGACACACTAGCAACACAAACCAAAGGAATCTCCAGTGTTACTCATCATTACAGCCATCAGGTTTTTACCCCCTCCAACTTTATATCCACTTTCCAAAGAAGTTTATCGGTGTGGAAAATTAAGATCTTCAAGCCAGGTTGGTCTGTCAGCATTCAGGTAATTTTCCAACGACTGTTCAGGAAGCTCAGATAAGTACGTCCATATGGTAACTTGAGGCACGGCTCGGATGGATTCACCTAGCCCTAAAGACGTATCTGGAAAGTAACTAGCATAACAAGCTCAGACATCGATGTCAACTTTGAAGATTCTAAAGTTGGGCAATATGATTTTAACAGTTAGTGACAAACCAAGAAGCTCCGAAAGGCATGAAAAGTGCAGAGAGGCAAATCTCAGCAAGATGAAGCACAGAAACTGAAAAAGAGGTAAGTGCTTTCTATTATGGTAATTTCTTTGGCCTAGAGGGTTAAAAGTAAATACTAAATAGAGAAGAAGGCTTCTCAAGACATTACCAAAACTATAAGGACACCCCATCAACTTCTGAAGTACAGAACAACAAGCAAATGTGACTGATTCAAGAGGACCCTGCCATCAAAAGCCTAATACTTTAAACATGAGGCAATTCAGAATCGGTCACAGCTCCTCCTTCATTTACAGTTTAAAGATCATGACAGGCAACCTCTAAAAAAACTACATGGGGGGGCTTGGGCTGGGGAGAGGGAAGGGAAACACACTTTATACATTTACAAAGCTTTAGTTAAATGGGAAGAAAAACATTCTTTCCAAAGTAGAGACAGAGGAGAATTCACAAGCTATCCTTTTACATTAGGGGAAGGTAAATCTCACTTTTGCATGAGAGAACACAGGAAAAAACATGGGTAATTTTGGCTCTAACAGCCCAGGCAGGAGAGATGAAGTGAAAAATCTCATTCGCTGATGAAGGACAGTGCCTCCTTGATGAGATAGTTAAGGCCAATAAGAATAGAGCAATTCATTAGCGCATCTACTGAAAGTAAGGGAGAACAAGTCAGATGTGGAACAGCACTTCCACACTGCTTATTCACCTTTTCTCTTGGCCCACCTAAAAAATCAGTCTGCAAGCACAATGCAACAGAATCTTGGGCACTGAGATCCAGGGACTCTCCAGTAACAGCTGTCTGCAGGTACTGCAGTTAACAGCTGTTAGTACCAAAGTAACAAAAGTGCCCAACTAACACCTGGGATCAAGTACAACAGCAAGAGGGCACGAGTTACATCTTTAGACGGCCACAAATTTCCAAAAATCTCTGGAGATGGAACAAGAAAGAAGGCAGCACACAAAGTTTAGCAGCTGCTCTTCTTCACAGTTTAAGCTGGGAAAGCCTCTTTTCCTCACATCCCCATTTTGATAGGAAGAGGTAAGCATGCCTGCTCCACACTACAGCTCTGCCTTAGGTAAACGTGGGTACAACCATGCCAGTACAAACAGTCCCTGGGCTGTCCTGGAATCTTTGAATGCGACATGAGCGTGGCCTTGACTGCAACTGCTCCTGGCTTTGCAACAGAGCAGAACAGAATTGTTTAGTTTTACAGCTAATCTTTCTCCTTGTATTGTATGCCATCTTGCTAGTCTGGTCAGGAAAAAAAGGGTTCAAAATACAAAATTCTCTATTTCCTAAAGGAATCAATAAATATCTCAAATTCAAATACAAGTTCTTTTTTGTCATATGGTATCACCTCGCCATGCCAGCTGCCATGAAGCATTACCATTTTTCTCCCTAAGACAGAGCCGTTTGTTGGGGGACAGATTAGGACAGCTATTTAGCATTCAATCATGTTTACATTTAGACTCCACTTACATGGAGCATGCTGAAGAACAACTGCCTCGTTCTTCTCCTGAAGCCATTCACCAATTGCCAGTTATCAGTGCTGATTACGTCAGTTTAGTAGAACCTTGTGTTTGTCAGCCAATACAAGGGAGTTTCAAACAAGAACATTTTTTAATGTCATTAATAACTGTGTCATACTGCATACCTGTAATTGAGTTTCACCAACAAATACACTGAAATGACTGAACCAAGGCATTACTCTTGAGACAGATGTCACCTTTAGAAGACTTCAGATGTACGCATCTGAAAAACCAGGTTGCAGAAATATGAGCAGACCTCAAAGCTCATGTCTCCTAAACCATACTTACTGACGCAAAACAGCCGATTGAGGTGAACTCCTCCTACGTTCAGCAACCTGCTATGCCATTGCTGCTAACAGCTTAAGTCTTCACGACTGCCAAGCGATGGAGCAGTCATGAAACGCCTATGTTTACCCTTTGTGTACAGACCTGTTTCACGTGCTCCCAAAACCTTGAACGTTTGGCCTGTAATTCTTACCCTTACAAACCAAGAATTCTAACGTTTAGAATTTTCCACAGTCACATTCCTGGTTCTTGGAACTACTATGCCTTGTATCAAGAAGTACCGATTGAGCAAGTTCAAGCACAGCACAAGAGCACCAATTTGGTAGAAGTCAGTGACTAATTAGAATGAATCGCAACTACACAGCAAATCTAAACTGTTGTATTTTAACAAGCAGTCCCAAAAACCAAGAACAATGCTTCTCAATGTTTAGCATAACAAGCCCTGCAGACAGAATGAAGAGGTTTCACTGTTCCCCTAGGAGTATCTGCTGGAATGAGCAGCTGAACAGCAAGGCAGGAAACAATCTCACACCGGACTTTTCCATCCACGTGAACTGGAGAGAAACCACAAGACACTTGGAACGGAATTCAACACAGTACTTAAAATTAGACATCTACACATACAGATACTCCTATTAACCAATGTACCTTGTGTAGCACAGTGAAAGCATAGTTTAAGGCACGGGACCATTCATAATTAGGGCCTGTTAAAGCAGTCTTTAAGACCATAATTCTTCACATTACAGAAAACCATTGCTGAATCTCAAGCATCAACCTTTCACAGCCTCTAATTATGTAAGTTTCCCAGGGCTTATACACCTGAAGTTCGTTACGCAGACTCGGTTCCATTTTGCCTCCAAAGACAAACATTTTAAAACCTTTTGAAAATTGGTTTTCCCATTCATTAGGCCACACCTTGTGAACACATTAACTATCATTCCTTACCTAGTTCAAACACAAGTGAACACTGATCACTAATTTGCAAGACGTTTATGACTGATGCTATGTATTTTAGAAGTGACCCACAAGGAGTGGTTGGATTAGTTACTCTTCACTTGTTTTGAGACAGTTTAATGATGGAGAAGCCAAGTATTTTCTTGCCACTCCGCTGCATTTCCAAGGTGACTTGAAAACTAGTAAAGCTGGGCATCAGCTTAAAGAAATAATGCTACATTTAGACTTGTCACCACCTGAGAGTAGTGAGCTCAATTTCTTCATCTTCTTCAAGAGATGAAGATGGTAAGGTCAACAAAGTAAGGCGGCTCCCATTCACATGGGACAGTTAAATAGAAGTGTGGAAGAGGGAAACACCATGAACATGATTTCCAAAGCCCTGTGTTGCAGCACATGCCAAAGCACAAACCTGATTTTTCTTTTTTGCAGGTCACCCTTAAATACATTTTACTGCTATCAAATGGCAGTATGGATCTTTATCTAAGCACAGATCACTACGAAGTTTGGGGACACAGCTGTATATCCACACACCAGATCAGCAGTAAACAACTAGCTTCATTACCCAAAAGACATTCAAATGCTTCAGAAAGTTTTGTTGCATGTCAAGGCTAAAGTCTGATAAAAGCCTCATTTTTCCCCCCCTAAGAAAAATACTATTTTAAATCCCCGATGAAGCACTATTAGCTGTATGCCAACATGCCTATAAAGGAACTATCCGTCTCGAAGGCTGCCAGGGAGCAGATGTTGTGCAACACCCAAAAAGGCTTCAAGAAGACCTTTTACGAAACTCATGTCACTTCGTCCACCCAGAACTTCAACTCTTAAGTTTACAAACAGTCAGCCACAAGTAAGATGACAGACATCACTTGGCCACCTGAGTTGTACATTACCTTTCTCTTTGACCAGGTCTTTCAGAGACTGCCACTTCACATCAAATGGAATATTTGTAATAAAAGCTCGGTATCTTTTAGCAGGATTAGCATATGGCTCAAAGCGATTTCCTCCTCTTTTGACACTTTTCTCTTTTCTTTTTTCATTTTGGCTTGGTCGTTCACCTTCACTGCAAGCAAAGAAAGATAATCACACACATTAACTACTCTGGCATTTGATCAATGTCACACCACCTCTTGGAACATAACTTGTTACATTCTTAAAACTAAATCAAAACTGGCAAAGTTTCATCCATTCACACTATTTGCAAAACTGTACACCTTTCAAGCAAAGCTGATACGCATGGCACCAGTGCTACATAGTGTATTATAACAAAATATTTCCTAATAGCAGACAACCTATGTCATGAAGATCCACTATTTTCTCCCACATTTATCCAATGTAACCCAAGTTTGGCATTTCCTAAGCTGAATCTCTTTAAAGCCGACCAAGCCTTACTCCGTCTCCTGGTGACACTCTGGACCAGACGTCCACCCTATTTAGTTTCTCCTTAGCACACTATACTACCTGAAGACTTTTAAGTCAAATAATACATTGACCCACCATATTTGTAGTCTAGCACCAAAGAATTTTAACAAAACAATCCTGTATCTAACAAAACACTCAGGTCAACAATTCTTATCTAACAACACTTTCTTCCTCCTCCAATTAATACAGTTTTTGGACGACACAAATTCAAAGCAACTGTGCATTCCAACAAATGTATTGAATGGTCTTTTTAACTATTTCAGAATACCAACTCTAACAGGTCAAAAATTAAAAAGTTTGAAATTAAGACTATTGCTTAACCAACCTAGATGACCATCAGTTCTTAACAGGACATAAGTGCCGCTGAATAACAGTATTTAAAATTAAATAAATAAATAAAACCAGGAGTATTAAATACCTCAGCCTGACATGACTCCCTTAACTAATCCAATTAATCTCATTGTTCACTTTGTGCTGGTTGAGAAGATGCAGAAATACATCTTTAAAAAGAATTCATGAGAACATGTTAGTCAAAAAAGCTGGTGAAGTTTCTAAAACTTATCTGTACATAAACTGAGCTTTTCCTCAACTTAACACCTACATAGCCCTGCAAAGTCCAAGCCATGTCAGAAATTCTGGCTCTGATGTGAACACACTTCTGCATCAACACTGTCTGTTCCTTTAGAACCATTTCAATCACTGAACAGATACAACAGCCTGCAGGGAAAAAAGAGAAACAAGTATGCAGACGTCTATGAAGTTTTATATGAGTGGGTTCCCCATTTTTATTACATAGCAGCCTACACTTTTTCAGCCACAAGGACATGTTACTGGCAAACACACAAAATATCGTACCTTATGGATACAGCCATAACCGCAAAGAGAATTTGGCTCTAAGTATGGCCATCATGCATCACTTCATGTCAAAAGAGTCATAGGTTCAGCATGTAAGTAATAGGCTGGAAAGGGGTCTATTAACTAAAGAACAGATTTTTTTTTTTTAAATGTACAATACTTACATTTCACCAAAAAGTAAAATTTTTAGACCTTCCCTTACCAAATTTCTTTAAAGCTTTTTGAGTAATGAAGTAATTAAAAATCCAAAAATAGATTCAAAATAGGCCAATCCTTCTAACACCTTAACTTCTGTTTGGCTGTAGAAATAACACAAAATTCAGTGCTTGTGTCAAAAGCTACACCCAGTTTTTTATGGTTATTCCTCAGACTGGAACTATTTACATTCCCCCTGGGTTTAACTGCTATATAACATGCTTCAAAGTAATGCAGTATGATGCAGACATTTTTTGCAATCCTGCATTTTAAGCTGACTTGAGAGCCTTAAAACACCTCAAGCTTTGATACACCTGTAAAGAGTTCAGACAAGCATTAGCCTATCACATACTCCTTATCATATTCATCATAACAAAATACATCCAGGTCAAGAGAAATGTCAAGGAAACTACTTCAGCTGCGAAGTTGGTGATTTTTTTTTTTTTCTTTTGTGGGATTTCAGACACCACCTCCATGGGTTTCATACACCGAAAGGACAAGAACAGGCACAGAAATCACTTAAAAGATGTGGTTACCAAGTCTGAAAACAACTGAGCATTCAGGGCTTCTTTTAAGGCAGTTCTAGACAGCAGGAAGGAATGAGCCCCACATCACCTCCAAAATACACCATGCTTGCCTGTGAGTATCCCTCAGTTGGAAGGGCAGGCGAGATAAAATTCCCACAGCAGCTTTGATCATCCCAAAAAGGAACCACTCTGATCAACTCTGATCCATTTACACCAAGGCTAACGGAAGATCCACAGAAAATAATGCACTTAAGTAGTTACTTTCAGAAGATATTTCATCTACTCTGTTGTTTTTTTTTCCTGGGGTTACAGAGCTGAAATGTTTCATCAAGACTTAAGAAAAATTCTCCTGTTTGTGATATGTGTAGAAGGAGGAACTGAAAGGGAAGCTCTTATTTCCTCCAAAGATATGAACCGATGCACATTCCTCTGCAAGATTTCTTAAACACACCACCTAGACCCAACAAGTCTACCAGAAATCACCAAGAATTAAAATCCAGTATAGGCAGATCCCCCTGAAGGGCACTGAAAATACGCTCACATGAACGCTGGCATTATCACTGTAGACGTGTTAGTTTTTCCACATGGAGCTTTATATTACAAACAGAATTGCACCTCGATAAAAAGACAAGCTCTCTGCAAAGACTACAAATATGACAGGGCCAGGAAAAAAAGAAAATGAGAATAAAGTAGACATCTTTACTTAATACTTCCAGGAATAAATTGTCTCCTTATATAAGACAAATTACTGATTACATTTTACCTAGAGCTGCAGGCTCCTGCTACCATCGCCAAGAGTAAGCTTCAAGGTGTAAACAGAATCTAAGACATGATCATCCCCCACACACCAACTACCCAACAGAAGGAGGAGAGAAGATGATGGGAAAATCCTTCCCTTCACTGTATTATGTGCCACGGTGGGATCCCCACCCTCCAGGTCAGGACTGCCTCCGCTCCTGAACAGGCATGCCTGTTCCTGCCTGGCAGGAAGCAGACAAAGAGAGAGCCGCGTATGACAGTAATTTTTCGGTTGCCATAAGCACAGTTTAACTATTTTGTGTTGGGGGGGAAAAAAAAAAAAATAGATATGGACATTTTTCCCAAAAAGTGACACTTGGAAAGCAGACTGCCTTCCCAGTCATGTGAAACCACAAACCACAAACTGAGGCAGCAGGGGCAGATGAGAGCGGTTTTCCAACTCGAGACATACCGCCATCTCCTTGCCATACCCATGTTATCTCCAATTAACTACAGACCATCGAGCTGGCCTCTGTTATTCAGATCTGTCAGCTCTGGGTCATACTGCAGATATGCAACATGCCTGGGCGTAACAGCCTGCAGCAAACAGCAGCCGGACTGACACACAACTATGTAACACACCTCAGGAACAGCAGATAAACAAATCTGACCTCAAGTCTGAAACATTACTCACAGAACGTCAGGTTCAAAATGCTAATTCTTATCTCCACGGCATTTAAGGCCTAGGGACGAAAATTAACCAAAAAAAATGTGTGCTTTATTCCATAGATTTGGTATTTAAAAAAGCTTTGCTAACTATGGAATTTTCCAAAATGAAGTTAGCGTTAAGATAGGAGAGAGACAGCAGTTCAAGCTTTTTCTGCTTATCATCCCCACATTCACAGACCTAGAATCGTAAGCCCTGCAATTTTTCTTTTTAATTTCTGTAACATTCTAGTGACATCAGACACACAACCCTAACTTAGTGCCTGGCATCACCTTCAAGCTCTCGCTCTCGAGGCATTTGCCTCTCGTGTTCCTAACCCACTCCACAGGTAATCATCGACCACGAAACAGAGCACACTTTGCTCCAAATGTTGCAGCACTATGAGAGATAACTGCCCGAGAAGAGCTTAGCTCTTGCAACCTGCCATTGACAGAACAAAAAGTGATTAACTTACAACACCAAAACCCACCCCACTGGCACTGCCTATGCGTCTAAGAGAGGCTTTAATTTGTCCACTAAGGCCCAGCAGAAACATTTCCTAAGAGGGATAAGCAAAGATCTCTAGGATCTCCCTGGCCGCCGTACACCGAGGCCTGCGCAGTGCACAAAGCGCCACGACGAGGGACCGACTCCCTCCCTGCTCCGACCTCGGATGGCGAGCGCCCCCGGGCGCGCCTGCCCG
>NW_010523432.1:404-618 GCF_000687285.1 Phaethon lepturus | reverse complement strand
GGCCGTGCCGCGCTGCCAGGCGCTCTACCAGTACATCGGGCAGGACGTGGACGAGCTCAGCTTCAATGTGGGGGACATCATCGATATCCTGCTGGAAGGTACCACCGAGCTCCTGCCCTTGCCCAGCTTTCCCCTCGCTGTGCCCTGCGGCACCACGCCTGACCCGGCTCTTTTTTTCCCCCTTCCCAGATATCTCCGGCTGGTTGAAAGGCCG
>NW_010523432.1:0-218 GCF_000687285.1 Phaethon lepturus | reverse complement strand
GGGGGCCCCCTGGCCCTGCCCGGGCTGCCAGGCCATGCGGGTGCCAACCACCGAATCCCGCAGCTGCTTTTGACGGTGGCCTCGCTGCAGTAAGGACCAGCTCTTTGCTGCTTGTTCGTACCCTGGGACTGGAACAGCTCTGGTCATTCTGGGGTATAAATAGGATTATTGTTAATAATTATGGCAAATAATCAGACTCAGCAAATCTGAGTCTGACT
>NW_010523431.1:243-1440 GCF_000687285.1 Phaethon lepturus | reverse complement strand
TCGGGAGTTTCGGGTTTAGAGCCGGCGTATTTGTGTAGGTCCCTCTGACGCGGATGCTCGCATGGAGGAAAAACGCTGCTTCCACACAAAGGGAAAAAAGGAGGCGGCCGCTGCCTGACAGCACATCCCCGGGCTTTTATCTGTCTTCTCTGGCCAACTCTGTTGACTTCATCACGATCCATCTTTTGTCCGGGTCCCTTCAAAAGATGCCTGAGGCAGCTGTGCACGGGAGCGTGTTTTCCATATTCCACGTTTCTTCAGGAAAATGCCCACGCCTGGCACGGAGGCAGCGTGTTGTGCAAATGCCCTGCTCCGGGCTAGTTCCTTCCCAGCGCTCCCAGCACTGCCGCCTCCCTGCCCGGTCACTGGTGGAAGCGGGCAAGCTTGCCTGCAGAACCTTACACTTTGTCAGCGGATTACTGGAAACTGAGGGGGATCTTGATGTGAGCCTGCTTAGCGGGACGGGGATCTTCCCCGATGGATGAAGTCAGCGTTAATCCACTGTGGCTCGCCCGGGAGATGCTTTGCTGCCGGCGTGCTCTGAGCACCGGCCCCTGCCCAGGGACCGAGCGGGGACCGATGGCCGCAACCAGGAGCGGACGGCAGGATGGAGATGGGAATTGTGGAAAGACCTTCAGTGCTTAATAGAAACCCACGATGCCACCTGCCGCGGGCAACGTTCAGTCAGCCCAGCTCGGCCCTCGGACGTACGCTACGCCGTGCAGGTGAGAAGACAAAGCAGATTCGGGTCTGAGGGGTGGAGAAGCACAGCTGAATGAGGGTCCCTGGGGAGGCCGTGGGGCTTGTGCAGGAGCGGTGGGCACCAGAACGGCGTTAGCAGCCGTTGCAAACCTCCCCAAATCCAACCGAAAAGCCGTCGGCATTGCAGGATTTGCGATTCATAGTTGAGTTGCTGTGACCGTCGCTCTCACAGAGAACAGTCGGTCCTTCGCTTGGCAGAACAGGTTTGGAATAGTTTACTGCTCTTTGGGGACCTGGTAGCCCAAAATGGCTTAAAAGGGGGATTGCAGCTTCTCGGCTAAATCAGTGCAAACCAGCTGTGCTCCTCCAACCGGCGCCGGGCAGCGCTGCGGCAGCTTCCGCCCCGCGCCCCGGCACAGAGCCCGAATGGCCCAGTGCCACGGGGAAAGAAACGCTAGGAAGGAGCCGGAGAAAGGAGCTTCGCCCTCAGCTCTG
>NW_010523431.1:0-200 GCF_000687285.1 Phaethon lepturus | reverse complement strand
GGCCAGCTACCAAGGGATGACTGAGAGGTTTGGACACCGGCTTTGGCGTGAGCTGACGCTTGACATGAGGGTGCGAGTGGTACCGTAACGGCAATTGGCACTTTAAATCTTTTTAAAACGTCTGCGTGTGTGTGAAGGTGTCTGGGGTCAAACGGAAGCTTCGCCTGGCCGCGCGCGGGCGGGCTGCTGAGCGCGCCGGG
>NW_010523430.1:0-926 GCF_000687285.1 Phaethon lepturus | reverse complement strand
TCAGGAACTCCTCACACAGCTCCTCAGGTGGCTCTTCCAGCTGCAACAGCATCTCCACGCACTCGGTGAGCTCCTTGGGGTCCAAGGTGTCATCCCTGGAGGGGTGTGGGAAACAAGGGGGTTACGTGGGGGTGGTGGGAGGTTCTGGGGTTACTGGTGGCACAGCAAGAAAACGGGGAATAAGCGATACAGGTCATCAGTAGGCTTCATTATTAAAAAAACAAAGGGGAACCAGCATGTTCCAAAGTTAAAAGTGGCTACAGTAATAAAAAATAAAGATCATCAGTGCCAGAGTTTACAACAATAATGAAAAATCACTCAAGCTCCTCAGTGGGTTCCAGAATTATCCCTTTACCATAAACACATAAAAAAAAAAACATATTCACAACCTTTAACACAACCTTTTAAAAGCTCTCGGTAGTGCTCAGAATTATCCCCCTTACTCTAAGAATGCTCTGCATAAGGGATGGTTCCTGGGTTTGCTATTAATATGCTCCAGGGAAAACGTCCCCTTCTGTAGGATGTTTCTTGGGGGCTGTTATCATTAAGCTCCAGATTTAACACCCCCAACCCCTTGAAAAGCTGCCTCCTGAAGCTGTTATCAGTAGGTTTCAGAGTTAATGTATCACAACCACCCCCCCAAGAAGGCTGTTTACTGGAATAGTTATCATTAGTCTCCAGACTGACCCCCCCCGCTGTCTCCCAGAGCTGTCATCAGTAGGCTCCAGAATGAACATCCCTCAAAACCCCATTTCCCAGCGCTACCATCAGCAGGCTCCAGAGCGAACGCACCGGAGGCGGGCGCGCAGGCGCTGGGCGAGGTCGGCCATGATGGCGTGGCTCTCGTCCTCGATGGCACGGAAGGAGGGCAGGTGGCGGTAGTGGCGGAGCACGGCGCGGGCACGGGCGTGGCAGCGCAGGGCCCG
>NW_010523429.1:0-307 GCF_000687285.1 Phaethon lepturus | reverse complement strand
GACGCCGTGCGGCCGCGCAGGCAGGACCCGACAGATGCCCAAAACCTCGCCCCATCCCAGTCCCAGGGTTTGCCACCACCGTGATACACATCTGGGACTTGCTGACCGATTTCCTTGCCCCTTTTTTTAAAGAAGGCTCTGACTGCTGCGTACTGTTCCTTATTACGTGACCTCTTGATTTACGTGCCGAAATTACTGCAAATACGCATTCTCCGGTGGGAAGAGGTATATTTCTATTCGACACCGTTGGGCATTTCGGTAGCTAACCTCCTCCAACAATTCGGCAGCTCAGATTAGTTTTTGCTTC
>NW_010523428.1:0-213 GCF_000687285.1 Phaethon lepturus | reverse complement strand
CAGAGCCTTCGCGTCCCTTCCCTGGCACATGGAGGGTCACCTCTGTACTGGCACAAGCAAACTGGTGGCCTCCCAGTCCCCATACTGGGGACAGCGGTTTCTGCCCAGAGCCAGCATTTCCCCATGCTGCACTGGGACTTGTTGGTGCACCATCTCAGCACCCCATACCCACGATGCCGGCACCAGCTTTGGCCCAGCTCTGCTGCGATCTGG
>NW_010523427.1:0-10496 GCF_000687285.1 Phaethon lepturus | reverse complement strand
CGGGGTCAGCAGCAACCGAGAGGGGCTTTCGGCGAGCTTCCCGCCCTCCTCGACGGTGTTCGTTAGCAGCTTTAAACCTCAGCCTGTTCCGGCTGTTACCTCGAACCTTCGACCTGAGAGCGCTTCCTGACGCTGGGATCTGCCGTACATTGAGCAGGATTATCTCATTCTTCTGCAGGGGAGAGGAAAGAAAAGAAGAAAATGCCTTTCTCTTGGTGTAGGTTTCATATGATTTTGTACTGGAAAACAAATTAACCTAAGAGGATTTTCTGAACTTGAGCTAGGAAGAGAACACAAGGTGAAAGTGTCTGAATTTTGAAAATGTGCCGAAGTCCCAAACAAGCAAATCCTTTTTTTCTGAACGTTGTCTTACTAAGGCTTTTCATCAGCACTAAAAGAATATAGAGAAAAGGTGCTTTTTTTTCCTTTTGAGTTAACAAAAAAGATTATCTAAAAACCGATTTTCAGTAAAATATTGATTGTGCTTTCTGCTCTTCTCAAAAAATGCTTCTGCACATATAATTATATTGGAAGAAAACTAAGCAACCATGCAATCTGTGGACCTGATCTGGCAATTTAGATAAAATTATTATTTGGGTTAATGAAGGTTAGAACTTCATTTGTCTAAGACACACAGTCTAAGACACACACCTCTGCCCTTCTCTTGAACATTAGTAATTTCATTTTCAGCTGAGACCGTTTCATACTCCACTGTTGCAAAATAATCTGACTACCAGCTAAATAAACTTAGTTGACTGCCTGTTTGTTCATTGCTTCAAGTTGGGACTGGGGGGAGGAAACAGCTGTCTTTAGAATTGAGCAAATACCTGGGAATTTAATAGCCTCCTATGACTCCAAAAATATTTGGTACACTTATTTTCAGGTGAGAATTTTTCTATCAAAGACAGATAAATTTAAGTTTCTGTTCAAAATCAGGACCTCCATAGTATCCCAGTTTTCTGTGTTACATATTTAAAACATATTCATAGCCGTCCAGAAGAAATATTGAAAAGAAATGCTTCCGCTCCTATTGAGAGCGGAAATTTCTAAACACTGGTGGAAAAGTTTACTTAAAGGACTGGATCTCTCTTCCTCCAATAGAGTTCGTCATTTACATTTGGCAACTTTCATGCCTTTGTGCTGAACAAAGCAAAGAATTGTGCAGAGCAGATTAAGAATTAAAAAACTTCTGCATCAAGAAGGGCTGTGAAACACGAGTAGGAAAATATTCTTGTCAGACAAACCACTCTCACATCATGTACACATACGAGCTAAACATTTCACATACAACCATCCAATCTTCCTGTAAAGTACAAAGCATAATTTTGAAGATCTATACAGTATGATACTGCAGAGCATGGACTCCACCAGTGTTGTATGTTTGGTACATTGCAGTGGCTTTCAAAAGTGTGTGAAATAATCTTATCTGTAGTCACTGGTTTGTATGCTATTTATTTTGTGTTTCAAAATATAAGAACAATATAACGCTTTGTTCACTTAGTGATGGAAATTCATTTGGGTTATCAAATGTGGTATCGTAAAAGTCTAAGGTGCCCTTACTGAATGCTTGCTGCTTGTGTTTGAACCAGAAACATACTATCTTCTTGACCAGGTGTTATCAATCACAGTCTGTGTGCTTGGTTCCAATTCCTATAAAAAGTAAACAGATACAGTTCAGACTGCAGAATCTACCTGTCCTTCCCCAGCATTTATCACTTTTCCTGCTTTCCACCACCCCAGAGTTTTCTTAGGTGCCTCATCCTTTGACTCAAATGAGGAATGCTACTATATGACTTCCTAAAATATTTTTTTGCCAAGCTCAGAGATCCTATGCAGCTCTGACAGCACAGCAAGAACTGAATTGCCAGCAGAGGGGGAGAGTTAGAGAGATGTTGTGATTTGATTTAATATCCACTGAAGTCAGTGGAAGTAGTCTCACTGACTGTGTCAATAAAAAGAAGGAAAAACTTTCCACTAGAGACGATTCTGTGATATTTTCTCCAATTCATGCTTTCTAGGTCCTGTCCATAACACCAGTTTTCCTTGCTGTTTATAGCAAAAAGTGTTCATCACTTTTTCTGTGCAATTAAAAAAAGCTCTGGAAAATGCAAGGCCACATATGGTCTCCCAAATAATGATTAAGATGAAAAAAAGTCCTCCTTGACCAGAACGAAAAGGCACTGAGCAGCTTTAAGCAGAGTATGCCATATGCCAACCCCTCATGACCCTAATAAATCTGCATTTGATCGTGCACTGTAAGTCCTTAAGCACATTGTAGAAATGGGGTAAATCCTCTTTTGGAATTTACTGACTTAAAAAATTGAAAAGCAACATAATTCCATTTATTTTAACATCATTAGATTCTGAAAAAGAAACCCAGGTTGTAACATGGGATAGTGTTATTGTTATTTCCATGATTACCACTGCGTTTTAACACTTGACATTGCACATTGCTGCTAGCAAATTGGGTATTTTGCTGTGGAGTTATACAGGAGTTAAGAAAGCGTGTTAGGAACTGGAGTGAGGCACAAAAAGCAGTTTTTGTGCTTTGCACTTCTTTCCCCAAGAAAGTCTAATCTATTTATTTTCAGAATAATGCCATTGAGCCTGAATGGGGCAGCGGTGCTGGAGAAGGATGCTTTTCTGCTTTCTGAATGTGTCTGAATCATGATAAGGTGCCATTCTATGTATCCTCCCACTTCCTTTAGTATCACCAGAATGTTTTTGGAACTGGCTCCTAGGATTGCACTAAAAAAAACCCCCCAACAAAACAGCGAACCGAAAAAACAAAACTAAAAACCAACCAACCAATGAACCAAAACCCCTAGAGGGCTCCAAGTTTTGTTGGGCTGGGATTCTTGCTGCTGGCTCTGTCACGCCAACAAAGCCAAAAGTTAACTCAGTATGCTTTTAATACAGGCAATATAGAATTTAGCCATTCCTCATTTCCTACATTCTCCTCTGCAACAGCCCTCAAGTAAGTTCCTTATCCACTTTTTTCTTTAACCACTTCAGTTCTGAAGCTGAGTTGAGGCAGCTCTATTGGCCTTAGCAATTAGCCAGGAGAAAGCAATGAAGATATTCCCTGGTTCCTTTCTGATGTGTGTTTGCTTTCGCCAACAGGCATAGTGTCCTTTAAGTCCTATGAGAATTCCAGTTCTCACTGGTCCATTGGCTCCTTGGCTCCTTGTCAAGCCCTTCATCTTCAAAGCACTCCATCCCCTTTTGATGCCAGCATCTTTATTTGCATTTCGTAGCACCCAGAACAAGCTAGGCAAATATGTTTAAAGTCCAACATATGCTTTGTAGAATTGCCAGATTGGCAAAAAAAATGCTCAAGAAATGGAGAAATCCATGGACCCTTAACAAACATTAAACTCGTGACAAAAAAGAAGGTAAATTCATCCTCTGCTGACCTAGGTCACCTTTGAACAGACACGAGGTTCTTTATCAACTTGCCAATTCTCCCATTCTTTCAGAGGACGGGTTTATGTTAGGCTTTGTTTTCTTTCCTTGTTTATCTCTTAATCTTTGAGTAAATTGTAAAATCTGAATTCAGCCATTGTAGAAAGAGGTTCAAAGCTTCACAACTGACTTCCTACTTATTTCACAACCAAGGTGCCAGTCTCTTGAAATTTATGCAACTCCTCAGTTACTTCTGTCTTATGATTCAGATTTTCATAGTCATTTGGGCCTGTATTCTGATATCCTTCCAATACATACTAATTTATTTCACCAATACTCTCATTCATTTCAGTATTCTTCAGTGTGAGTAAAGTGACAGAATCTAGCTATATGTGATCGACGTTTTGTTAGACACATTATCATCCCTGCATCATCCCTTGCTTATGGTGCCAATGATCTTTAGGGCTAAATAAACTGCTAGATCTGATCAAAACACAGAATAGCAGAGTCTTTTTTCTAACCTAATAGGCTTGCAAGAATCAGAGATGTGTGAACTACTCCCAAACAGCTATTTATAGTCTCTTTTTGGGAACTTTGAAGATTGTGTGTCTTCACAGTGCTTAGTGATCATGCCACTTTCATATTTCATAATGAGCCTGCAAACGTTTGCTCACAGATACCTAAGTATTTACAAGCCAAATACTTCGATTGCCAATATAGCCCAAAATAATGTAAAAGAACCGTTTTACCCTGAGGACAGCACATACTATGTTGCAAATGCTGCTGTAATATAAATCAAAATGCAAACAATGTAGCTGCAGTGCTTCTAGAAATCTTCTCTTCAGCGGCACTCAATAGTTTTGGACATGTTCATCCTCACAAGGCAGCACACATGGAGAAGTAGAGAGAGGAGATTGCACCTGAGTCTTCTTAAAGAATGTATTGGGGCTGAGACATTGTCTGCTTAGATGGAGATCACACCTGACTTAAAGGATTTATTCATGGAGTAAAATGGTATTCTGAGCAGCTGGAAACAGGAACAATTCAGTTCTTCTTTTACGGAAGTTTGTAAAACCCATTTCTATTAAAATGTTGTTGTTTCTAAAAAAGCATAAAATGTATCTAATATGCAATTGTACAACACAATGAACAGCTACTTTTTGAATGTCTTTAAGTACTTTTTTTAACTTCCACTCCTGATTTCACTCAAATTTTCTTTGATGCATTACTTTGGCTAAAGTTCAATTATATAATTTTCCATGTAAATTTATATCACAGCAAATAAAAAAAAGATTTGAGCAAGTGAAACGTTCTCATTACAATCCAATTTTGAGCCACCACATAGCATATACAGACATTTAACATCATTATTTTAAAATGAGTATTCACACTGTATTGACATAGTAAGCAGAATAATTGTGAGACAAGTGTTCTAGTCATTTCTGTACTCTGCTGATGGGTGCCTACCTCACCAAGAAGCTTTCTTCTAGAATCCACAAATCCAGCTTACCCAAGAGCAGAGAAAAATATCAAGGGTGCAGGATGAATGCAAAACAAATGGTAGAGCTGCTTTGTGTGAGCTTAGTGAAAGGACTGTTGTAAATTCAGATGTTCATAGTGAAGTCATGCCTATCCACAGGGAGGCTTTTCAGGCTTGAGCAGTACAGACAACAATTAAGAGGAAAAGAATAGTTACAAAGATAAGTCTATTGATGTGAAGAAAAGAGCGATGGAAAGCTCTGTGTGTGTACTGGTGAGTATGTGATGTCCAAACAAATTCACTGTGTATACTCTTGTACTATGTATATAGATACTTTTTCAGTTTGTGTCCAGTTAGGATGAAATTAGCTGGATCTATCTAGTGATTTAGTTTAAAAAAGACACAATTAAACAGTGCTTGCTATTGACAGGTTGTTCTGCCCTAACAGAAATGCAGAACACAGAAATGCGCAACTGCTTTCCCATGTATAGGTATGGAAACAATACAAAAGGTACTTTACCTTTGCTCATGCCTCCATGAGGAAGTTATTTCAAGGGTCCTTTGTTTCTTGTGTGCCAGCAGCTGTGCAACTGTAAAGAAAAACACCGGTTGGGTTAATAATAAAGAAAGGTGCAAGCCATAGACTCCAAAGACTCAGGTTAAACATTTACTCCAGCTTGTTCTTGTGAGCAAACTCAGAGGGCCTGCTTTGCTAACTGCCGGCATCTTGAGAAACAGGTGACAGCCAATCTGCTGCTCAGCCAGCTACTTCCCTGTCTGCAGCTCAGACACACACAGCAGAATGCTGAAGTTACCTGTGTACATCTAGGCTAGGATTTAAAAAACAAGAAGCAGAAAATTCTCCCATGTAAGAAAAGCCCTTCACAATTCAAATGGTACTTCAAATATTTACACATGGGATTGGATTTGTAATTACCCACTGATACAAAACTTTAGAACTAAGAGGTTCAAGTTTATACTTACATTTCATTTTATTTATTCAGATTTTTCTCTACAGAAAGCCTTTTCTTTCTATATTAGCATGAGGCTAAGGTAAAGACTTCCAGTCTACATATGAAGTGCAATCTCCTTTTCTGTTGGGAGTCACAGAGCAGGTAGCATTATGTGTCAGTTCTTGCTAGGCAGATACGTGGAAAAAGGTGAGGGTGGAGTGCAGTCTTAGTCCCTACTCAGAAGCTCTGCTGCTTCAGGCCTTTCAGAAAGTGTACTAGCTACTGCTTTTCATTTTTCACAACATTACATTCAGGCTGTTCATTTAGGCACTTGAAGATGAACTTAGGCACTTAAAAACAAATATAGGCCACCTTAGATTCTAGGTATGGTTCTGTACCATGCAAGGTCAGGAGCAGACCAGAATGCACTCCCCGCAGAGAGACTGTGTCCATTTCTGAACCTTATATATGAAATGAGGCTGTAACAAAACCAAACCAGCAGCAAACCGTAAGGACTAAACGGAGGAATGAGCTGGTGCAAGGTGGTATGAAATTTCTCCAGCTCACACAGCCAGCCATCAGTGGGACTTGACAAAGACCTTGACTTTGCTGAATCAGTCTCACCCTATCTTGTACTTAGATAGAAGAAGGCAGGCTCATTTCTTTTAATGACAGCTCTGCTCTCCAGAACTGTACTCCAGTAGCTGAGGTACTAGGCTATGACTCAGGAGAGATGAGTATAATTCCTAGCTCAGCTGCTAAGCGGCTATACAACTTAGGGCAAAATGCCCTTTGTCTGTCTGGTCTATTTAGACTTGGGCTCTTTGAGTCTCTGACTGGGTATTTGTACAGCACCTAATACAATGGAAACCCAGTCTCAGTTTGGTAGTTCTGTAATACAAATTAATAACAATAACTAGACTTGACTGCTTGACAAAAAGCAAATAGTTTGGAAAAAGCTGTCTTAAATCTTTCTATCCCACTTCCCCAGACCAAAAAAAATCTACAAATGTTATTTCTTTTGGCAGCTGAAACCTAATCCTACCTTGGTTAGCATAACAGAGAGAACAGGAAGCGCTGTGAAGGAATTTTTCATTCCCTGGGATGTCTTTGATCCCCCCTCCCTTCCCTTTTCCTATCAGGTAATTTTCAAATCTTGATGTTTCCAGTTAGTCTAGGTATCTTCTTGTTTTGTCTACTTCGGTCAAGTGTTATTTAACTACCATTTCATGGATGAAAAACTGGTCTGCATTTAGACTTTGCTGTTGTGTAAGCTGGAACCTGAGAACTTCAGAATCCCAAAAGGGAATACAGCTAAAATTCACAGCCCTTGCTGGTGGAAAACCAATTATTACTTTGCTTTAACACAGACAAGGTGCATTCATACATTACATAAATGCTAAACAAATCATTTAATCATTTTTCTGTTGCAGCCACCACTTTTTGTCACTTAAGAGTTGGTGTCTCAGTTCAACTTTCAACATATGGAGGAAATTTTTTCACCATTATACATCTTGATTTATGCTCATCTAAAATGTGCAAAGCTCAAAACAAATTAATGTCTGTTTAATATTTGGGGTTCTGAAGGAATGTGTTGACCCTTATTTCAGTCCCACATGGAATGCAAGACTGCATCTCATGTGGGCAAGCTTTTGTCAATAAAACAAGTAAAAATTAAAATATGCATGACCCTCAAAGGGCTTAATTACCAGACACTGCTGAGTGCAGCCTCACGCTTGTACCAAAGACAAGTCTGTAGCACTACAAAGCAGGAGATGACAACACACGCAAGATAAAAATGAAAACAAGATCATCTTGGAGTAGATAATACAAGATCCCTTTTGCCTGCAGATGAATGTGATTCTGTGATTCTATGAATGTTCCCGTCACACAAGCTGGAGCTTCGGTAGCATGTGCAATGCACATCACTTGGAACCGAAGCAGCTACATATGTACGCTTTTTTGCCTCGGCTCTTCCTGCTTTGAACCAATCACCGTTTCCCCTGCCTGATTGTAGCATGCTGCATTTCTTTTTAGCCTTGATCAGTTCAGATGGTCCTTCTTTTTCTACTTACTGTCTTCTTTGCATCAGTTGCCACTGGCATCGTCTGCACCTGGAAGGTACCAGTCAAAAGTTCCTTAGAAGTCAATAGGAGTGAAGGCAAGAGCCTGCTGTAGAAATTACTCTGACTGTTGAAACAGTTCCACGATTGTCTTACAGCCGCTCCTGGTCAAATACAATCATCAGTGGCAGTGACGGGGTTAGCTGCAGCAATGACAGAGCATTTGTCATCCATCAGATGGAATAAGTCCTCTGCCATCTAGTTCAAGGTAGGCGCAAAAAATATCTGCTCCCTAGGAGGAGTTTAGCTATTGATTAACAAAATATCTGACAGTCCCAAACTCCAGGTATTCCACCCTGTAGTAAGAATACTTAGTCCTATTTTATGGCTAGCAAACTAGGGTGCAGAGACAATACATTACTTCAATCAGTATAATTCTACTTCACTCAAAAAAAAAAAAAATCAAGCAAAATACAATCCAACAGGGAAATTTCAATTTATTTTTTTTTTTATTCACATATACACAAATCTTGGTTTCAGAAGACTGTAACTGTGATAGTCCTCAATGGAATAGCAGGACAGGTATCCATAAATCCTTGTACCCAGTCCCATACTACATAAGGCCTCATTATATCTTTTTTTTTTCCTAGACCATAATATACCTAACACTTACTACTAAATATTGTGCATGCTTCCAATTTTCTGATAGAATGACTAACAGTAATTCTCCTTGGTAATAATGAAGAAACATTGCTTGCACTGGCAAATAATGCATGATAATCAACAGTGGTTTTGTCACTGATTCCTTTATTTGCAAAGCTGTCTGTAATTGGAAGCCACTGGAACAGATACTGCCTTGCTTACATGATTATTACTACTGACTGCAGCACTGTTAAGCCTGAAAGATGCCAAAAGAACTGAAGTTAGATTCAAGTCTTTTGTGTCTCTTTCCTCCTTTTTTTTTTTACCCAGAGATGGGCAACATCACTCCTTCCTTCTCTTCTCTGAGAAAAGTTACAATAAAAGCTACAAAAAGTGACTGGAAGGCAGAGTAAATATCCCTCCTCTTTATAGCTTGAACTTGTGAAGTCCAGAAACACTTTTATTATTATTCCATGTTATAATAACCTGCACATGGAGGTAGATTCTAGACTATTATTGACTTCACTGGTCCTGAAACAAGGACATTGCTCAGAGCTCCATTTACAAAATGTATATACCACTGTTCTGCACTCTTGCTTCCAGCTATTTATAACTCCCCAGTGCCTTGGAGCAAACAGCTGGGGAATGAGTTAAGGACTCAATGGCACTCTTAGGACTCAATGGCACTATGCTTTTCTTTTGGCATTTTTTCCCTTTTAAAATTGAATTCTTTTCAGCATTAGCAGAATAAGACAGTCACACAAAGTGTGCACAGAATGAGACAGGACAAAAGCAGTCGATACCACCAGCCTGATGGGGGCTGGCTGTCAGCGCCTGCAAGTGCAGATGTTTGTGGACATGTATGGCTTAAATAGGATCTGGTGCCTTGAGGATCAGTGTACACTGACTATGCAACAACATTTAAGTGTGTGTAATGGGCTGTGCCTAGCAATGACCCACCTTATTTTCAAGCCCTTCTGGGGTGGCGGTTGCTAAAGAGACTTACACAGGCTGGAACAGCTCTTAACTTTATGTGGGTGACTCTGCCGCATCAACCTGTGCAAGAGCCAAGGACACATTAAGTTCTTTCCTACTTACCTAGCAGAAGGACAGGAGAAGAAATTATAGACTGCAACTTCCGTTGTTGCAGGATGTAACAAGAGAAGGATGGACATATCTTGCTGCAAACAGATGAATTTAAACAGAGATGCTCTCCCTTCTTTTTTTTTTTTTTTCATATTAAAGAGTTCATTTGAAACCATCTCGGAAAAATTTTCTCCTATTCTCAAACACAGACCTCTCCTTGGGTTTTCCAGGCTGTGAGGGAAAGCGAGGAGATCAGAAATAAGATGTAGCAGGTTTTTGTTATTTTAAAGTGAAGTAATAAGTCTGGAAAACATAATCACTTACTTCCTTTGCTTTGCAGCATTTCTAGGATAAAATGGCAGACCCTTCTGATGCACAGTACTGCTCTCCCGCAGGTCCCAGTGCAGCTCATGGGAGCTTGCACACACCCTTCTGTGCTGCTGGGCCAGTATTCCCCTCCCCTCAACTGGCAGGCATCTGAACTAGAAATCTGGGTGCTCTTGAAAGAGCAGCACTTGAATCTGCTGTGATGGCAACCCTGGCAGACAAACAAAAAAATAAGAGTAAATAAAACACCAGAAGGAGAAATTTAATTGATCTCTGTGAATGCTGTCTGAAAGGGACCCAGACCCCTTAAGGTAAGCCCCAAAGCAGCTTGCCGTGTGCACAGGCTTCATCAGTGGACGCTTTTCCACGCAGGCTCCCGCAGCAACGCCTCAGAGCCCGCAGATCCTGGCCACAGCAGGGATCCCGTTAGTTCGTATTTTACACCCTGGTATTCTCTACCTCGACAATACACGCCCCACAGGTGCCCCTTACACTTTACCTTCCTCACCAAGCAGACTCCTTACCCCTGACCCTCCCCGG
>NW_010523426.1:0-268 GCF_000687285.1 Phaethon lepturus | reverse complement strand
TGACAGAAACAAAAAAAGGCGAGCCGAAGGCGCGCAGCCTGGCCCCTGGTTTCTGCTTCGGGGGGCTTCTCCCCACGGGGGAGCCCCACATACCCCACAGCGCTGGGATGGGAAGCTCCACTGGAAGATAAACTGGGAATTTTTGCACTGGTCCAAATCCAACAATATCTCAAACATATTTTTCCCTCTAGGTGCGATGGCTTATTAGCTTTAAATCATTTAAAAAACCCCGACAACCTTGACCCCGCAGGAGCAAGCCCGTGCTCCC
>NW_010523425.1:421-1052 GCF_000687285.1 Phaethon lepturus | reverse complement strand
CGCTCCGGGCTGCCCGGCCCCGTACCGCTGCTCCGCAGGGAGGAAAGCCGCCTCGCACGGCGTTTGGTTGGGACATGGGGAATGTTGTGTCTACCAGGCTAGCGGAGGAATGCTCGGTTTACAAGACAACGGCTTTTTAGGAAGCCGGGAAAAGTTAAACAGCCTTCCCAGATGGAAGATTGTCCCTTTCCACCCTTTGTGTAATTAGGGCAGCTTCAGGCTCCTATAAAGAGATGATCTGTTTAATATAAGAGATTTCCAAAGTTGTAGCAAATGGGTATCTGAGAACTGGCTTCGGATGTGGTTTATGTTCTTTTTGATAGATTTAGGTTATGGGAATGCCGGTTACAGAGGCAGTGAGTGATTCGTGCTGAAACCCTCCGGGTGCCATCTGGTGCCCCCCGGACGGTGGAGGCTGCCTGCGCCGTGCTAGGGCCTGCAGTGGCAGCTCCTCAGTGGGAAGTTATAACTGCAGAAAAAAAAATTACTGCAGCAGAGAAAAAGAAAAGGCTGCCTTTTGCAGGAGAGAGGTCGTCCTTACCAGATCAACATTTCCATAGCGAGCTGGGGTCTTGCAGTGGTGCCTTGAGGCCTCAAAGTGAAGTGCTCTGCGTAAGGAGCTCTGCTGGCA
>NW_010523425.1:0-339 GCF_000687285.1 Phaethon lepturus | reverse complement strand
CCGCGGAGAGTCTCTGGCCACTGCCTGGCAGTGGAGCGGATTGCTCTGTGCTCGCTGCCCACCTTGGGGCTGTCTTGGAACATCCTTCCCCCTCTGACTGCGGTTTTCTCTCAGCGGTGCTTGCAGGATCCAGCCCTTGAGCAGACGGGGGAAAGAAGCGGGGGGAGAAACAGCATTCCCCTCTACACTTTTTTCCCTATCGTCAAGCATTTTGGAATTCTGCCTCCACCTGAAGAACTTCAAAGCAAGCGAAAGGGCAGAGGGTGGTCTCTGAAAAACCTCAAAGGGGAGCTGCTCTTCAGAGGAGGACTGCAGTCCTCCAGCTCCCGTGTGCTCCCC
>NW_010523424.1:0-1034 GCF_000687285.1 Phaethon lepturus | reverse complement strand
GGAGCGCAGCGAAGGACGGAGGCGTCCGCGGGATCCCCGTGCAGGATCCCCTGGTGCTGCCAGCCCCAGCGCCGGTGCAGGATGTGTCCTGGCTCAGGATAGCGTTGCTCAGGGGGAGCTGAGCCCCCCTGCGCGCCGGGGTGCTGCCAGGGCTCAGCATCGCTGCAGGTCGTATCCTGACCCAGCCAGGCTCCCTGCTCTGCAGAGCCTGGATCCGTGGGGCTCAGCATCACTATGGGTCACAGGCTGACCCAGCCAGGCTCCCTGCTCTGCAGAGCCTGGATCCGTGGGGCTCAGCATCACTATGGGTCACAGGCTGACCCAGCCAGGCTCCCTGCTCTGCAGAGCCTGGATCCGTGGGGCTCAGCATCACTATGGGTCACAGGCTGACCCAGCCAGGCTCCCTGCTCTGCAGAGCCTGGATCCGTGGGGCTCAGCATCACTATGGGTCACAGGCTGACCCAGCCAGGCTCCCTGCTCTGCAGAGCCTGGATCCGTGGGGCTCAGCATCACTATGGGTCACAGGCTGACCCAGCCAGGCTCCCTGCTCTGCAGAGCCTGGATCCGTGGGGCTCAGCATCACTATGGGTCACAGGCTGACCCAGCCAGGCTCCCTGCTCTGCAGAGCCTGGATCCGTGGGGCTCAGCATCACTATGGGTCACAGGCTGACCCAGCCAGGCTCCCTGCTCTGCAGAGCCTGGATCCGTGGGGCTCAGCATCACTATGGGTCACAGGCTGACCCAGCCAGGCTCCCTGCTCTGCAGAGCCTGGATCCGTGGGGCTCAGCATCACTATGGGTCACAGGCTGACCCAGCCAGGCTCCCTGCTCTGCAGAGCCCACTGCAGGCCGTATCCTGACCTATCCGCGCGCCGGCTGTGTGCGGGGCCAGGCCACGGCATGGTTAAGGGCCGCGGCAGTCCCACCCGCACGCCCCCGGGGGTGGGAGGCACCCTGACCTCACAGGCACAGAATGTGCCGAGAAACGGTTTTTCCCTAATTGCTGGGATTTTTGTGGAGGCTTGTGGCGCCCGC
>NW_010523423.1:0-758 GCF_000687285.1 Phaethon lepturus | reverse complement strand
CTTCCCCTTCCCTTCCCCCAATTCTCCTTAGTTTTATTTATCATATTTCCATTTGAGTATGTTGCTTTGTCCCATACAGATAATTCTGCACATACAGAAGGGGAATGTGGACACCTTCCCACTTTGGTCTTTCTTGTTTTTCTTCTCCTTTTACTTCAAGTAGGTATTGTATGTGTGTACCAAAGGAATTGCACTTTAAAGCACTTCTTCAAAGGACAAATCTCCACCTCAGAAAAACATAAGCTGTTAGAGTCTTTGAAGTAATGAATTCAGAAAGCTTAAAGGCTTGTGGCATCATGGACTGTTGGGGGAAATGGTAGCACGACATTTGAAAAATGAATTATAGTCTATCGTCTCCTGCAATCACAGCTGCTCTTCCACCCCTGCTTCCTTCCTGGGGAAAGTGGTATGTTAACATCTCCTCCTGTATGGAAGGTACTGAAGTTTAGAATACAGCCAGAGAATCATGAGGGAGCTGCTCCCTGAATGTGTTCCTGTGAAAGAGTGGGAAGGTAACCTGTGAAACTGCAGAAGGGATGATGAAAAGCCTTTGAGAATGTCCCTGTGGAAGGTGATGACTGGGAAACCCTATTCTAATACAAGTTCAGTACCCTGAGCATGAAGCACAGCCTGCTCCTCTGTGCTGAGCTCAATAAATCTATGCCCTCTCCAAATACCTTGCTGTATTTGGTTTGTTTGGCAAGGTTTTGGTAGCAGGGGGCCACAAGGGTGACTTCTGTGAGGAGCTGCTAGAAGCT
>NW_010523422.1:0-604 GCF_000687285.1 Phaethon lepturus | reverse complement strand
TGGCATCTAGCCAAGGTCAACCCATCACAATTCCAGACACGTTATTGAGAAATTTAAGTTTTTCCCCTCTTAGTTCTCTCAGAAAATGGAGTAAACAATTCTCAGAAACAAATAAAACATTCTAAAAATTGAGAAAACAACATCACTTTCAACTAGTGGTATGAGGAGCTGAGTAGGAAATGTTCTTTCATCTCACAATTTTTGCAATTTGAGAAATTTTCACATCAGGACAAACCTGAGTACTTCCTGTAAGGTTTGACAAAGAACAGTAAGAATAAGAACAGCTAATAGCGTAGTGGTAATTTAGCCCATTTTTCTGGGACGCTAGAGACTGAGGTTGCAGACTGTGCTGTATTTCTCTTCCACATCACTACTAAGTATCCCAGCTATCAGGCTTGTAACCTGTTGTGTTTTTTTAAAACTAGAAATTCCTGGATCTTAAGAAACTCTTTTTGGGCAGGTTCTCTCAACTGTTGTATTCTAGTAAATTATTCCTTTATGGAAAAAAAAATTTCCTAGCTACTTGTCTGAATGTCAAATTGACATTACTTATACTACAGAGGATTGTCAATATTGTCTTGTTCAATATCTTTATAGATGATCT
>NW_010523421.1:0-587 GCF_000687285.1 Phaethon lepturus | reverse complement strand
AACTCTATCCCAGCTGAAACCAGGACAGCCACTAAAATGTAGCCAGCTGGGGCAGATAACACTGCAAAGCAGCACTACATGTCCAGTTTGGGTGGTAAATGGAGAAACTCAGGAAAAAAAGCAGTATAAACAACCATAATTAATATCATGTGTCTCTAATAAATCAACTGGTGGTTATGTGCTCCCTGGGTTTCTTTGAAAAGGTAGGAGTGTTGGCAAACTGGGAGGTCTGCTGGGAACACTTTGTGGTGAGTTGATAGAGCTCTCTGCTTGATTTCTGCTGTTGCTCTGAGCAGTGTTAGCACAAAAGTGCTTTGGCATGTGCAGAGGGAGGTGAGTGTGGGTTTTCTGTGTGAAATCTGGAGCAGCTTTCATACTTGCTGTTGCCTTGGAAAACTGGAATATTTATGACTCAGTACTGAATCAGGAGGGCAGGAGGCTTGTGTCTAACAGTGATGGTTTTCTTCTCTGCTTGCCTATTTCCTGCTGCATCCCTTCTGTTGCAGCCTCTGTGAGCTGAGGCTTGTTTGCAGTGCAGTCACCCTCACTTTGAGTCAGCCAGGTGTCCTGGTTTCAGCCAGGATAGA
>NW_010523420.1:2697-3005 GCF_000687285.1 Phaethon lepturus | reverse complement strand
GGAGCGCTGGCTCTCTGTTTTCTTTCTGCCCCATTGATCCCCATTAGGAAAGCCCTCGGCGCGGCGCTGCCTGCTGAGAGAAACCCTGCTCGGCACATTAACGTAACGGCAAAACTGGCACACGAATCACCGACAAAAGCCAAGGAACGCAGCGTCAGAGGGAGCTGCTTGAGGATTTTGCTGTTGCTGGCAGCCTTAGTGTGGAGAGCTCGGGAACGCAGGGGCTGGGCGTGAGGCCGGGGCCGGATTTCCACGGGCAGAGGACGCTCCACAAACATGCAAGTGGCTAATCTGGGTGAAGTGACGCT
>NW_010523420.1:1865-2654 GCF_000687285.1 Phaethon lepturus | reverse complement strand
CGGCTGTGTCGGGAACGCGGCGCTGAGCAGGACCCTATCCCACATCTTGGCTGGGCACAGCACCAGCCGGGGCAGAGGAGGAGCGGAAAGACCCCAGGCTCATGTGCTCTTGCAAAGCTGGATCCAGCCTCTTCCCAGCACCATTCCCCCTCCCGTGACCGCTGTTTCCCAAGGCTCAGAAAAACTGATTTCTGGAGGGGGCTGGAGGAAAGTCTAGGTCTTGTAGGCTGGGTTTGTAAAGCCCCAAATACAATGTTTTCAGAAGAGGTAAAAATGTATGCCTCCAAGAGCAAGTCTGGGATTACAGCGCTCTTGCTGCTGAGAAGTGGGGTCCGAATCCTGAATTTACTTCTTGTGGAGATGCAGTGAGGTGGTTTTAAAGACATATTTAAACTCAAGCCACGTATATCATTAAGGATGTGGGATTTTAAGAGGCTTTATTATTAATTAACATTTATATTACAGTAATGCCTAGGGAACCCTAAATGAAATCAGGGTCCCATTATGCTAGGGCTGAACAAACACGCTGTGCGGCGCGGTCCCTGCTCCAACGCGCACACGAGCCGGGTCGACCGGGCAGGCAAAGGAGGCACACCGAGCCCGAGAGCAACGGGCAGGGCGCGGGGCGAGTCCTCGGTAGCTGTCCCGAGTGAAACGTTGCCATGCCCTTATTGTGTCCTCTGTTAATTCTTCTTTGTTGATGGCCCTGTGCATCTGGAAGCATCAGGCCGTCCTCCTGCGACTGACCTGCCGGCGGAAGGCGCAGGTGGCCCCGCGTGGCCCGGCGGT
>NW_010523420.1:919-1797 GCF_000687285.1 Phaethon lepturus | reverse complement strand
GGAGCCCTGCTGTCCATGGGTATGGATGTCACTGAAACACAGGGTTACCGCTGCAGCCACCAGCTGTTCCTCCCCTCGTTTTGATGAAGAAAATGAGTGAGGGATTGAAACCACTGGCTGCCGTCCTGCAAAGAAAATACACCGCTGTACCTGCATCGCAACGGAGGCTGAAATGTGGGCAGTTTCTCTCCTGGGTGTTGTTTTATCTGATTGTGTTTCTGTGTAAACCAAGACTTAGCATTAGCGTATTTTTTTTCCCTTCAGAGGTAGATCCAACGCATTTTGCAAGCTGTCTGCAGGAGCATTTTCTGTTTCCCAGATGAAGCGAGATGGAGAGCAGGGTCCTCCCCGTGCTCCAGCAGCGACTTAGGCAGCGGGCAAGGAGCCCAGGGCCATTGCTGCCTGTGCTGCAAGGTTTGCTCCTCCTCTGGAGACGTCTTCCTCCTCCCCAAAGGTGCAAAGTTCTTCCTAAGGATACCAAGTCCCTACAGCAGCCAGTGTTTCTTATTTTCAGATAATACCCATAGAAAATACAGCTGTTTTATGCTGACTTCCTCTACCCTGTTACGCCACGTAGCTTCTAATTTTTGCATCTGTGGTAACTGACTGCATGCTCGGTCTGTTGTGTTACCCCAAGACGTACGGGGGGCAAAGCACTTCCCCTGTGCTCCCCAGATTCAGCTCTCGGCGGTGCCGATTCCGCCGCCGCCAGTATTTCAGGAGCTGCGAGCTTCAGCAGGTTCCTTTTCTAGAAAGTTTTCTGCTCTGTGATCCCCGTTCGGTGCTTGTGAAGTGGCCAGCAAAGCCCTTCGCCCCGGGCCGGTGCTTGCTCCCGAGAGCTCCTTGCAGGAGGGTCTCACCCGAGCGAGGGGCCAGAG
>NW_010523420.1:388-639 GCF_000687285.1 Phaethon lepturus | reverse complement strand
TGCCAGCGCTGCCGCGCGCGGGCTGCCGCCTCGCACGCAGCGGGGCTCCTCCGTGCATCCTCCTCTCGCGATTCAGAACCTCGGCAGTCCGGGCCCCAGGTCCAAACCCCCGTCTCTGTGCATTTTGCTCCTCCGTAGCGAGGCCCAAAGCAGAACAAACCTGCTCACCCGACGAAAGCTGTTTGCTCCCGCGAGCGGGGCTGGCCGCACTCTCCACGTCGCAGGGCACCAGCTGGCTGAGGTTTTGAGTT
>NW_010523420.1:0-228 GCF_000687285.1 Phaethon lepturus | reverse complement strand
CCCCTTTGCTCATTGCACCGGGTTCAACCAAGCCTCCCCATCCCACGCCTCCGAGCTGCGCAGCGAGGCTGGCAGAGCTAACCCTGCATGCGAATGGTGCAGAGGGAAGGGCTTTTCCTCCTATTTTAAATGCAGGAAGAGATGCTCCAAGGCTTCAGACGGTAATGTAAAATAATAAATGAGTTGCCATGAGGGAAAAATAAAACGGAACTAACCGGCTTGCAGGCG
>NW_010523419.1:26985-39987 GCF_000687285.1 Phaethon lepturus | reverse complement strand
TCCTTTGCGCAAGCCCCAGCGTGGGCTGCGTGGTCGGGGCGGTGAGCTCGCGCCATCGCCCACGGCACCTGTGCCTGCGAGCACGGCACTGAATGCCGCGGTGAGATGAGAAGTACCTCCCAAATGGGCAAAACGTGGTTGAGGAAAAATTGAGAGAAGGGAGAAGGGTGTTGGAGAAATGAATCACAACCCTGAAAGACTAAAGGTGAAACCTGCCCCAAGCACTTTTCCAGCTTAATCTAACCCAGCATTTGATCTGGGTTGACTATAAGAGCGATTAGGCTCTTTGTTGGCAGAGCACTGGACTTGATGACCCTGGAGATCCTTTCCAATGTGTTCCTCTGTGTTTGAGTAGGAGATGTGAAAAGGAGAGAGACATTGGGGCGGTTATAATGGGGTGATGAGGTGCTGATGAACAGAAATCCTTTGGATCTCAGGTGGCTCTCCTACCTTGTTTCCACACTTGGTGGTTTTAGATGCTGTGCAGAAATATTTGTGGGGGAGCTTGCACAAAATTGTATGTGAAGAGAGTATCTGTAAGTTTGTCCAGTCTTGTCTAAGTTTCCGGGATACTGGGAGGGGAGGATTAGAGCAATAGAGATTCCCTTTGCAGACTCTAGATTCTTCTTTAGTTTGACTGAGATGATGATGCAGAGTTTGGAGTGTTTGCTCAAATCAAATTAAAGTCTTGCCAAACGAATAAACACATCTTGTTCAAACACTGATAAGAAATATGTGCTGTGACTTTTTCTTTCAGCCTTCCCAAAGATCTTCCTGCCCTTTCTGGGACAGAGGCAAATTAAAGAATCCCTTTCCGTTAAGATTTTTATCATACCTTTGGAAGGGGAATGGGGGAAACTAGTTTTATACTAAAACATCTCGTGCTCTGCTTTATGGCTTTTTGGCAGCATTCCTTCACACCAGAAATTAAGCAAAGTTTTATATAGATTGCTGCAAATATCTTTGATTGAGAGTTAGGACAGCCTGTTCAGGAGGGTGCATTTTGGGCTTTGTTTTTATCCCCCCGCCCCTCCCCCCTCTTTTTTTTAAATAATAATTCAGAAGCGCATGTTTGAGCTGGAGAGTGCCCTGGATGTGAGTTCTTCCTCTTTGCAGGATCAGCCACATCAGTCTCTGGCGTGGCGTAGAAGGATGTCCTGAGGGAGCTTTGCCTCCCTCAGTAAGGCACAAGAAATGTTCCTCTAACTGGGATATTAGTTTAAGGTTAAGGAATCTGGAAATTGAGATGTAGCTCATTTTTGAGCATCAGCTTCATTGGTGCGCAGTAAAAATGCGACCGTGGCTTATTGTCCTTGCTATCAGCCTGGATTTTGCTGTGACCCACCAAAGAGGTCAAAGCCACAGCCCTTCTGGTGCTGCTTTCCTTGGCTGGTTTTGCAACATGGCAGCGGTCACCCCAGCTGCATTTGGCAAAGGTTCTTCCCCTCCTGCCATCTCTTCTCTGTGGCCCTCTGCCAAACCTAGGGTGAAGGAAACTGTCTCTGGGGGACACTGCCTGGTGACTGCCCAGGAGAAGAGCCTACCCGCTCCCTTCCTCCAGCCTGGATGTACCAGGGGGAAAGGCTCATCTGTGCAGTACCCTTTGCACCCCACATCTCGTCCTACCCCAAGATGAAAACACTGGGATAGATGCTGTGTGAAGCCTAATGAGTTTCTCAAGGAAGGTTTTGTCTAAACATGACCGTCTCTCCTGGTCCTTCCTCCTCCTATTTGTGAAGATGTCTTGGGGTTCTGCTGGTTCCAAGTAGGCAGCCAACTCCTGATCCCCAAGAGGAAACTTCTCTCTGAAGCTGTGCGGGGCTCCAGTACCAGTGCCATGCCGTTCCGTGGTCTCTGTTTACTGAAACGGTATCAACACCTCACATGTTTGGACACGTGTGTCGTTAGGAGGAAGAAATAGGGAGATGCATTGTGGGTTGTGTTCCTTGATGGTGTCCAGCTGCAGTTCCAGCTACACTTCTTGTGTATCCATCCCTTTGTTTTTGCTGTAATAGCACTTAAGGGACTAATGTTTTTGTCATGTGACATTTTCTGTGCAGGTTTGTGAGGCATGTCTTATCTTTGGGCTGTAAAGGTCCTCTACAAGGATGTAGAGGCCCTGTATAACCAAGTACCTTTTTCCTCTGAGAGGTTTTAAAACTGTGGTCCAATTGCAAAGGTTTAATCCGAGGTAGAAAAGCCTAAGGTTAGATATGCCTGTATCTTTTGTTTGGAGAGACTAAGTGGATGCTACTGCCCTGTTTGGGTCTGCCAATGAAGAGACTGAAGTAGTCTAGAGAGATGGGCAGCAGGAAGCTGAGGCCTGCCTCTTGCTGTGTGCTCCCATCTCCCTCCCAGCTGAAACAAGAGGCCCACTCATGGGGAGAAATGCAGAGAAGGGCAGGAGTTGAGTGTTTCCAACAAGGGTCTGACCACTTATTATTGGAGCAGGTTTGTCGTGCTATGTATGGTCTTCTGTTGTTTCATAATAGGGTACCAAAAAATTTTGGTGATATCAGTCTTGATAGTAGAGGTAACGTGCTCCCCACGTTGAGCAGTGAGTCGGGGATGTTACCTGGAGAAATCCTCTCCTTGCTTTAGATGGAGGGACTGGACCTCAGCAGTCTAAGGCTGTGGGTGTTGCCCAGAAGTAAGTGATGGTAACCTGCATGTGGGTGGAAAGAATGAATGAGTATGTCCTTTAATAGACAAAAATGAAACCTGATGACGTTCAGTCTGTCTGCACAGCTTTAACTTCTCAGTGTGCGGCATGTCATACTTCTGCAGAAATCAGGATAGTTTGGCTGTGTGTAAGCATCTTTACTGCTCAGTAACACGTTTTGTGGTTTGTACAGTAATGCAATTACACTAGACATCGGATTGGAATATTGCATCTTCATTTTACATTTTCTGTGCTCAGAAAAAGGGTTAATAAACAGTACGAAACTAGGGACATGAGATCTTCTCAGTTGCCAGCAAATTGTTAGCTTGCTTCATTTGGCAAGAAACTAGTACTAGACATCTTCTAGAATGAAAAGGTTTTCACTGAGAGAGATGGAAAAGAGCCGCCGTTGCAGTGCAGTGAGGGCGTTTTACATCTTGAACTGGTGGTTGTAACTGATGACCTGTTTTTATTTGCTGTAAATTGGCCTCAGTTGAGACAGGATGAAATTATCCATATACTTTCTGTTCAGGATTATTCCTTGGGGAATACAGGAATAGTTGTATTGACTGGTTATTTTTACCAGTCTGAGGGCTTGGATGTTCCACAGTGTCACCGACACCTGAATTCCGATTTCTTCTGACACAACCCCAGTTTTGTTATTGCCTAGCTCCCTCAGGAGCTGTTTTTCTTCCTTTTTTCTTTATCTTTTTTAATAACAAAGTAACGGGTTTAAGTCTAGTGAAATTGCTTTTTCTTCTTTCCTCTGTCCCTGAGCATAGAGAAACAACAATAGGAAGCTTTGTCTGCCTTGTGTGTCTTTCAACCCATCTGGTGGCAACCTTTTCAGTTGTGTCTGCCAAGTTATGCCTAAGTGGAAGGGTTTATTTCCAATTGCAGCTCTGTTTTCTGTGAGACAGAAGCTTCCGTAGTTCCATGAGGAAGAAGACATGGCATCTGCAACAGGAAAGCTGTGGCTGTGGGGTGTGAGAGGATGTAAACCATGTGCTTTGCGCTTTCTTTCCTCTGGAAGACATTGGCTATAACTAGTGGAGAAACTACTTATTTCATTATCGCGAAGGGCTGAATAAAAGCGGGTGTTGCCTGGCTCAAGGCAAATTTTAAATTCTATTTACAAAATGTTCCCACTGAAAAAAAAAAATCTGGAAACGCTTCAGAAAGGAGCTCTTGCACCGATGGATTTGCGCTAGACACTGTTAAGCCCTGTTATTTTTCTGGCACTGCCTCCAACGCCTCTTGAGAATGTGCAGAGTAGGCAATAAAATGAATGCAACTCTTTTAAAGTGAGGTTGCATAAATCATCAGAAAGGAGAGGAGCTTCTTGTATATCAACAGCAGCACTCCATCGTCTCCAGCAGAGAAGTGAGCTCGAGCTCTTTATCTGTGCCACTTGGCCTGGATTAGTGTCAAGTCACTTTTGGTATCAAGTGGTATTAAGAGGAAAATAATTTCTCTCCCAGGGTGTCAAGGTTCATCTTTTTTTCACTTGCATGCGTTTTCTGGATTCTCGGCTGTCTTGGTGCCATGATCACCTTGAAGTCCCTTGACGGCAAACCAAGGCCGTGATCTTTAGAATGATACGTGTGCTCAGCCATGATTAGGTATGTGGGTGGGTCTCTCCAAGTGAATAAACTTGCTGTTCTTCAAAAACTTCCTGTTTTGTTTTGGTTTCTTCAGTTATAGTATTAAATTATTTCTGAGAAACCTTCCAGTCTTTAGTCTTCCAAATGGAGCTTCCCATCAGAGCTTTGCTGTGCTGGGGGAAGACGCTGTTAACTGTTCAAGGGATTAAAGAGCTGCTTTCCAGTAGGGACAAACTATGGGATAAAGCCTTAGTAGAACAGCCCAGGACAAACAACAGTTTGCAGGTTGTGATTTGGCTGCGAGCTAATGAGAAGGAACTGCAGTGAAATGCAGGGATGAACCTATTTTTTATAAACAGACTGGCTCCTGGGGGAGAGTCCCAACTCTCCTCTAAAGAAGAGCCTATGAGAGGCTTTCCAGGTTTAGCTTAGCTGCTTGCAATTACCTTGAGCAAGGTGCAAATAGAGCAGGATGAGATTTAAGATGATTGGGGTTTTATTTCTGTAAGACTTCTAATAGAAGAAGAAAAATCAGTAAGAAGTGACTGTTCAGGAAGTCTCAGATATGACACGGAAAGCTTTAGTTCCTTGGCATTGGTAAAATAAACTTGAATCCTCTTTAGGAACTTAAATCCCAGCTTGATGATTTTGTTTGAAATTACTGACCATTGTTATGAGCTACATGCACAAGCAAGCAAAAAAAAACACATGGGATATGTGGTTTTTATTTTTTTTTTTAATTTATACTAAGTTTGAGTGATTTGGGAGTTGATCCAAGAACACTCAATGATATCTTGTATTTTTGCAAATCCCCTGCCTCTGCTGTTTCGCCTGGAGACTTAATGGTACAACTAAAGGAGCAGTGTTTGAACCAGGATGTGTGTGTTAGTATCTAGAATAGATGGCTCGAGGTGTGATGTATTTCTGGGCTTGTGCTCAGTCGGCCGCTCTGTTTGGAAGTGGACCCAAGTGGCAAGGCTGAGCATGCTTGAAAATTAATGCATTGATTGGAGCCCAGCAGCCTCTTGGGATTGACTCCAGAGTTTGGATCCGGATTAAACTTCCCCCCAAGGACTTTGGGAAGTGGTATACAAGGGGACCTGGTGAAATTTGAGATGAGTCCAACTTCCTCAAGATGGCAAGAAGATTAATGTTTTTACCAAGGGCAAGAGAGTGGGAGGAAACGCCCAGTTTAGGGAGGGAAGGGGAAATATTTTATGGTGGGGTAGTGTCTGGGAATGAAAGGGATGGATTGTGTCTCAGCAGATATGAATCTTTCAGTTTTAATCCACATCTAGGAAGTAAATACAAAGAATCTTGCCGACTTCTGGGAACGGGGAGAGGGGAGGAGGTGCAGCACTGAGCTTTTTAGCTGTGCTGCTGAGACAGAAATCCCTGTGCCACAGAGCTGCGGTCCAGCTGCGTAAGGGATCTGATGCACAGGGCTGGCGCACGATGCCTCGGGAGCGGAGGTGAACAGAACAATAGGAATAGGTGGATGCGCTCACTCAGCCTGCAGCTTTATAGAACTTAAGCATGCTGCCAATAAAAGTGTCAAGTCAGCAAGTGGATCCCTCTCCTGTACGGGAAATGACTTAAAGTATTTAATCATCTTGCTTGGGTTTGTTTTCTTTTTTTTGTAATGTCATGATGTCTTCATGCATCACAAAATACTTTTTGGGGGTGTGATTGCTCAAGGAAAAAAATAAAATTCTGACTGACTGTTCTGTAAAAATATGGATTCTGCAAATTTAAGTTGTGTCTCTGAGGTTCTTAATAGCCTCTGCAAACCTTTACTGTGATTTCTCACTGCTGCAGTGTTGCTGTGCATTTTACCCATAGTGTAAGAACTGACTCTCTTGGGAGCACTGGTGATGACTGGCTAGAACTAAATAAATGAGTGAATTTCCCTCCACCCTCTTTCAGCAGCAGATAAGCGTGCAAGAAGTTTTTTAAAAGGGAAGCTAGAACATACACTGGCTAGGCGTAATCTAATATTTTGCAAATGGGAAACTATTATTTGAATACTAAGGTGAGAAAGCTGCTGAGACGAGCCTTTGTCAGTCCACTGTGCTGTGTGTCTGAAAGGAACTGTGAATGTTCAAGTTGGAAGGGTAGGCAGTTTAACATGGTATGGGATAGAAATTAGTAGGTATGTTGTTACTCAAAAAATCTGGAAGAACCCCTTTCTGTCTTTGGCTATCAAAATCACATGTAGTCAGGGTAACTGTGGGGGCAAATGACTAGAAATTCCTTGCAGTTAGCTTAGCGAACCTGCTTATTGCAAGAAGTAGCCACTAAAATTATGGAAGGTCTGTCTGAGCAGAAAGTGTTCCTGTCTTTCAGTTAATGTGAGCGATTCCATATCGAACGATGAATCTATCAGCTTCTCAGTTTGGATTGTGAAAGGTCTGTCCAGCTGAGTACCTCAAATGTGGATCTCCGAAGCTGTGCCCTGTATAAGTGAGCATGGCACCACGTGTCTTAGTGTTTGCTGAAGTCAGCGGTATTGGGGAGAGAGGGAAGTACTGAAAAGTGTGTTTGGTCCTGCTGTTAGATATTGGAGGGCCCGTACCAGAGAGACCTGAGGAAATCCTGGGTGTACAGAGTATGTGATAATGTGATTTAAATGGTAGGGGAAAATATTCTTGATGATTGTAAGGCTGATGGAGTGAAATCACTGTGGAAGAAGCGCCACCTCTGCACGCACGTTGTGTCCGTATACACACGCACACACTCTGCGCTCTAAGACCAGCTTTTGGGTCTGGTGTACGCATGGCCTGGCATCTCTGGAAAACACCGTATAAAACTCCTGCTCATCTCTTGGGAGTAGGTTGCAACAGTGATGTGATGCTGTGTTTCTGACGTGACCGCAGAGGGAGGGTGGTTAGGGTGGTCCCTTGGCTTTGTGCATGCTGCTGTACTGAACCCCAACAGATCCTTGGGTGCAGGCAACACCAGCTTGGTGCGGGTCCAGAGCTGCTTTAATATACAGAATAAAGTGTTGGAAAGCAAAGCCCTGCCTCCTTTGTTCTCTGCCATTGGGGAATAATCAGAATTTGGCAGCCAGTCCTCTTGACTCCCCAATCTTGAAAGCTTCTCAGTCTGCTGTTTGGTGTCTCAGGCTTTCAAGAAAGTCATCCAGGAGTTTTCTCACCTGATTTGGACAGATTAAATAGCCAAATACAATAGAAAATCCAGTAGATCTTCCTTTTAATCTATAGGGACTCTCGTGCTGCAGTGTAACCCTTTTCCTTTGCTTGCTCTAACTTGTTTTAATTTGCCCTTTGCCCTCCTATAACTCTTCTTATGAATTCTTATATTCCATAGTTGCACCACGCTTCAAAGAGTGGGTGTGGGGGGTTTATGTGTGTGGCTTTTTTTTGTTGGTTTTTTTTGGTGTGTGTTTAACTGCTTGACTTATTTAACTTGCAGATGATCTGAATTTCTTGTTCTGACTAAAATGCTACCTAACTGGAGTATTTTACCTTGGTGTCTGAAAGCTGGCCTATTCTGATTTTTATTGAGCATAATGATGAATTTGGGAGCTAGCTTCAACTCCTGGTGCTATTCTGACCCTGATTATTCATTGTCCTTGTGCCCTATGGCCATACTTTAATGGTTCCAGTGTCTGCAGCCTTTCACTGTGGATGACACACAGATATCCTGTCCAGCCTAATGCTGCCCTCTCAACACAATAAAATGCTGCATGTCTGAAATGACTGATAACCATCGATGGTTACCATCCAGTAAAGAGTTCGAGAAACAAGGCAGCTTTAATCAACTACTGGAGTTTTCCTCCCCAGTTCCTGCTTCTCCTCCCCACCTCCCCCTTTGTATTTTAATCAATTCCTCTTATGTTTAAATATTTATTTTTATTTTTTATCCAACTTTTCAACATTGCTGTACAAACTCAGCACATAAGATTTCTGGGCATCTGGCCAAGCTGTGATCCTACAGTTCTTCTCAGCCACTGAAATCAGGCAAAAATGCCTTGCTGAAATCTTGCAGTCTTTTTTTTTGTTTTTCCTGATGTAGGTCTTTGTCTTCAGTTATGTTTACATCTCTTGGGAGCGTGAGGGGGTGCCTTTCCAAATCGTCTGTACTTTATGGCTCTTAAGATCTTTGTTGACATTGTGTTGTCCAGCTGGTAATAGGAGAACATAGGAAACTCCTGGCCTCTGTTTTAGTTTTAGGAAGCTGAATGTTTGGGTTATTAATCAATTTTCTTCAAGATCCTGGACTTCTGATGTCTCATGATTTCTTGCATCTCTCAGAGATGATACTGTATGATTTTTTTTTTTTTTTTCCCCTCCTCTCTTTTTATGTTTTTCAATTATATGTCAAATTGCTGTGCACAAGTTCAGAGTAAAGAAATGACTGTCTCTGTGCAGGGGGGTGGATCTTGGACTTTTTCCTGTTTTAAACTGTCTGAATTTTCAAAATAACTAAGCATAGCCTAGACACTCTAATAAAAACTTGCATAAAATGGTCTGACTTTCAGAAATGAAGTTGTTTTCTACACAAGGAGAGCTTTTTTCAGAAGCCCCATTCAGAATATTTTTTTTCATTAAAAGCCTAAAATACAGCTCTAGGGAGGCCAGTGATGATATTTTTATAAGCATTGGAAAATACTCAGAAATACTTACACAACATAGGATGTCCAGACTTAATATTTGTGTGAAGTGGGACGCACTGTCATTCTGATAATCCTCGAATTAGACAAGCTCTTTTACGTGAACCTGTGGCAGGTGGTAGGAGTCAGGAATTACAGGGATTCCTGCTTTGGGCCGTGCTTGTTTTAAAAGGCACCCTGCTTCTGGCTGAAAAATACTTCTTGCCGAGTTAAACGAATTAACCAAAGGGCAAAACTCAAAGCTTAGCTAAAAAGGAAAACGATTACAGCTGAGGGAACAAGATGACTCCAAAACTTACAGACTTTATAGGTGGACTTGCCCTCACGTTGCTTTTCATGAATTTTGTCTTATTCTCCAAGCCTACAAATACCTGCATATGCAGACTTTAACTTGAACAAGAAGTTCTGCTGAGTTCAACAGAACTGTCTCTTGGTAGAAACACGTGGGCTGCAGCCTTACTGGGTATGGCTCTTAAAACTGTGCTGCTTGTATAAACCTAAAAGGTGTAGATGTAGCATGACATGCAAAAATAGCTAATCCCAGCAAAAATCACCCAGACTTTCCTTCCTCCCCCCAGTATACAAACCATAGTATTTTTCAAGTGTGAGGGTGTGTGGTTGCAAATTATTGATGTGCACCGATTTCTTGCGTTTGGCATCTCTAGTGTGTTGCCCACCAAGCTGGCCGTGGCCAAAGGGCTGGTTGGCAGCTGCTGGAAGGGAAGCTGTGTTAAGTAGGTAGAGCAGGCAATTTTTTAAGCTTGTATATCTGAACTTTAAACATGGTGGCATGATTTCAACTGGTCACTTAATGTTGGGTTTTGTTGTTGGGTTTTCTTAAAGGGGGAAAGTTGTTGCTTTGTTTCTTTTTTCTCTTTTCCTTTTTTTTGTCTCTCCCCAGCTGGGAGAAATGAAGGACTCTCTTTTCTTTAGGTTGTGCTTTATGTGTTTAGGTGGTGTTGGAAGCTGCCCAGGCTGGGCAGCTTAACATGAAATACCTGTGCAGGACAATTGTGGAGAGAGACACAGACATATGCACACACTGTCTTTTTTTACAGGACACTCACCCCCTTTGGAAGAATATTTTTTTCTTTATTATTCTTGAATTTAGTTTCTTTAAATTGCTGTGGTCATGCTTATTGCATAGCCCTGTAGATCCCAAATAGATCCCCTTCTAAATAGTACAGAAGACACTATGCAGAAATATTTGTGCTCCCTGCTTACAGGTGGGATTGAACTGGGGAGACCTTAAATGTTTGATTATGTTGCAGGAGGTCTAATAGCCAGTTACTGACTCCAGGACCACCTCTAGTCCAAAACACTCCATCATGCTGGGAACCTGTAATGCTACCGGGAAGTGAAATAGCCTCCTCTTTTCCCGGAAAAAGCAATGACCCAACAGTAAGATTACTCAAATCAGATTGATCTGCTGTAGTGCTAAAAGCCACGACACATGGTAATTAGAGCTTAGAAGCTATAGTGCCTGGGAACTTATCTTGGTAATTGTTGATATCTTTGATTCAACCAAAGTTATTTGCTCCCTTGCTCTTCACGTTGAGCATATGGTGCACATTATCATTTTATCTGTGGAGTTCCAGGTGTTTGATGTATTTAGCTGCAGAGCAGCTCTGGAAGAAAAACTTTTCAAAATAGACCTATGGGATTTGTTTCCATTTTAGAAATGGAGCAGGGGGGAGTGCAGAGGCTGAGACACCTACTGCCAGCACCCCGGCTCCCTGTGGGGATCTGCGCCTGAGCTGGTGTTGAAATGACTGTACATGTCTTCCCCTCATGGGTTGGAGGGGACCAGAGCCATGTCCAAACTGAGCTTGTTCCTCCTGAAAGGAGTGCAGTCCAGATGTACGTGAGCTGAGTGGAAAGTGTGACACATAAAGAAGTTTTTCAATCTCTCTTTTTTTTTGATGAGAAAAGAGGCTAGAGATGCAAACCAAATCACACCTTTCATTGCGATGAGTGAGTTAGATATCTCTTTCGTCTTCAGCCCTGATCTTAGCTGAGGGGCATGGGTGGAGCTCTTTATTTCTTGGCACTTCTTTGTAATGGCACAAGCAGTGCGCCTACATCGGGTATTGTATCAGCTGCCTTCTGAGCAACTGGCAAAGTTGCACAGTCTTGCAGTCAGCAATATCTTGATTAATAATTACGATAGAAACACTTCTGTTGAGCTCAAGTGCTTTATTTCCATGTACTAAAATCCTTTGCTAAGAAGGTTTGAAAAACTAGGTTGACTTAAATCTTTCTTGATACATTTGAGGTGTCTGTCTTCTGATTTGGATAGGCATCGAGCACGCTGGAAAACATATATCCTGCTGCTCTCGAGAGCTGTTCTCCAATAGGAATCTGAATGTTCACCTGGTCCAGCACTAAAATATTGCTATAAACTGCTTTCTACTAGTCCTGCAACTGTTAGCCCTAGCGCAGCAGTTGTGGTGCAGTTAAGGACAAAGTACAGAATTAGCAAAGTGCCTTGCAAAATCTTCATGTTGCTAACAACCGTGGTAGTTTATTAGTTTCAACATCTTATATCTTTGGAGAATGAGCACCAGTGGTGGTGTTTTGCAAGGCTTTTTGAGTAGCTGGACAATGCTTTTGAGATGCATAGATCCAGCAGTGAAAATTAAAATTTTGTCGGTATGTCTGCACAACAGATGCATGTTCTTTTGGAGATACAGAGAAGGATTTTGGTAAGGGTGGAAGCATCTAAGTGTTCTACACCTGAAGACGGTAACTTTTCCTTTATTTTCTCCAGTGGAGAAACTCTCAAAACTTTCTCCAAAAGGTTGATAACTAAGTAGCTAATAGCTGGAGCTGTGTATTTTAGGGGATTTTTGGCTTGGAAGTCCCCATGAGAACATTTCTTCACTTGTGTTACTTCCCTCATGCCTTCATACTGGGGGTCTCTTTGCAAATCTAACGCATAATCTTATAAGTTAACACGACGGGCTTGAAAGCAGGCTGTGGCTGAAGAACCGGGGGTGGGTTCTTGCTGCAGGGCAGGGTGAGAAGGGCCCCAGTCTGGGTGGGTTGGGGAATCTTCCCCGGCACACCAGCTCTGCCGTGCGCAGTGGAGCATTTGCATTGCCCTCTTGTGGCAAGTGCCCCAGAGCTGCTGAGGTCAGGAGGCTTTCTGCCTCACCTTGTCCACAGCCTTCGTTAGGGACACCTGCCCTCGCGACAGCAGAACCATGATTACACAATTCTGCAGTTTTCACTCTGGTTTTTAATTCAGCAGCCTCTCCAGTGAAACCATGGCTCTCCTAATCTAGAAGCATGAGTTAGCATGAAAAACCTGAAAGTGAAGCTGATGAGATGTAGGAAGCGAAACCAATAGTTCAAGATACATTATTGAAGTGATGTTCCAAAATACATAGTCTAAGCTCTAATTCTAGGGGACTGATTATTTGCAGTTAAACTCGCCTGAAGGTTTTTGTAATTACTCCGCAATATTAATAGTTTCAGAAACTTGATAGAGGGAACAAAATAGACAACAAAGGCACTGAAAATTGGATAATCCATTCTTTCAGCTTTGCATGCATTTCTCTTTTTAGCATCAAATAGCATTTTCCTTCTGCCAGGAATCAGTGGTGGGACTACATCCTGCAGTTGTCTGAAACAAACCCGCAGCAAAACATGAGCATGCGCTAAATTCTGGGCTACCACCCTGGCAAGAATTAATTTCTGAATTAAATGCTGTTGTGTTTCTTTCTGTAAATGGTGAAAGGAGGCTGTGTGCGTGCAAGCACACACCCTGCAGGCCCCTCCACGTGGGCGATGCCTTGCAGACGTGCCCGCAGCCCCTCGCTCTCTTTGTTCTCGCCATCCGCAGCGTGGCTGGGGCGAAGGGGTTTTATTGCGACGGCGGGTGAATTCCTGCGCGAGCCTTCCCCAGGCCTGCTGCCCCTCTAATTGTTGTGTTGTCAGAAGGCGTGTGCCTCCAAAAGCCTTATCTGATTCCTCCAAAAGCCTTGCAAGCAATTCAGATGTTGACCCCTTGAGCGCAAACAACTCTCAGCCTGCCTTGGGGCATAGCTGGGAGACGAGGGGTTTGTGTGTGTGTGTGTGTGTGTGTGTGTGTGTGT
>NW_010523419.1:14184-26954 GCF_000687285.1 Phaethon lepturus | reverse complement strand
CTGGCTGACTGGGATGGAGCACCTGCCTGGGGAGTGGGGAGTAAGGGGCCAGGGAAGGTGAAAGGCTGGTGGGACTCGGGGAGAAGGGGAATCCAACAGCTGCTTGTGTCAGCACGAGGATAAGTGCAAGGAGATTAATAGTTATTTAAAGAGCAAATGGGGACATGGCATTTGGCTGTGGCATGTGAGTGTATAAATGTGGTGGAATGGCTTCTCTGCTGGTAACATTTAGACAGATGGTTCCTGGACTGAAAGGAATGAAAAGGATTTTTAATTCTCTTAAGGATATGTTAAGTTTTAATGGGGGGCATGTTTGGTTTTCTGTTTTTTGTTGTTTTTTTAATTTACTTCCAGGCAGCACCTTCAGCGTTTCAGACTGTGCTGTCTTGTTAATACTGACTGCCTCTTTGGCCATCTTTTTCCATCATCTTAAGTAGCCTGGGATTAGAGGGAATAGTTTTTAAGTGAAAGCTGAAACACTATTGTTTTGCTGTCTGTATGTCTGAGCTGGTTTAGGAGACTGTTTTCATCACAGCCGTCTTTTCATCATTTGCTGGTTAGGGAGTGTGTCTGATGCTAATCTCCATGAGAAATGAAACAACTGAGTGATACTTCTATGTTTTTTAGAAGTCTTCACGTCTTACAAGGGTATTCTGAGGCAGGATGGCAGGGACGGTTGTTTTTTGATTAAATACAAAATTATCGAGCAGGAAAAAGACTGTTCCTGGAGCAGTACATCAGAATTCTGGCACTTTCCATACAGAATTAGCCTCAAGGGAAAACACGTACCAAAAGTCCGTTAAATGGGTCTTGGTTGGCTGAATAGCCCGCAGGAGATGAGACATAACTGTCATCAGCATTGCCAAAGCTACTATCTCCTTTTGGAGGGGCAGAACCAGTCTGGAGCGCTTTCTCCTGCCTCAACTACTTAGCGTGCTTTGAGTCCAATCACAGATACTCGCTTGCCCATCTAACAGGGGTGCTGAGCATCTATAACATCCCTGCTGCTATAGATGGGGAAACTGAGGCGGGGAGGGCAAATGACTAACCTGAGGCAACACGAAGAGTCACTGGTTCACCCAGGATTAGGACTCAATATGTAATTGCTTTTATTACTCTGCTGCCTGAAGGCCTCCGACAAAACAGAGGCCCATTAAGCGAAGCGCTTTTTACATAGTGAAGAGCAATCCTTGCCCTGCAGACCTTGCTGCCTGAAGTAGGCTGAGGGTGGAGGGCGAGGCGAGGTGGCTTGCCCAAGGACACAGTGTGTTGCTGACAGAGCAAGGGAGGGAACCAGCTCTCACTTCTGTCTGCAGACCATCCCAGCTCCCAGAATGGAAGTCCCCTGTGCTGTTCCCCAACCAGACCTTCTCCTTCCCAGCACAGCTCATAGCAGCAAGCTGATCCGTCTCTGGAAGGTCCCATGTGCCTCACTGAAGACCCCAGAGCACCAGCCTCACCTTGAGTTTTAATTAAAACCCCATAAAACATCAGCCTTTTCCAGTGAAATGGACAGAAACTGAAGGAAGAGCTCTAATTGTTGGTTTAAAATTCTCTACTTCCTCCTCCCCTGGAAGGACAGATGAGAGCTTAAAGCATTTGGGTGTAGGGAGGACACTTCATCCTTGCGAAGGGACCAGCCTGTTTTCCTCCACTGGCTGAAATGATGGGCAAAGCTGGGTGTTAAATGGCTTGTCCAAAGTCCCTGGGGAGCTCAGCAGATAGCTTGTGCCATTCCTTTTCCAGGTCCTTGGAGGAGTGACGATGTGCTGCTCGAAGCTTCAGTAGGACTGGCGGGATTCCCAGTATTGGGAAAGCTTTTTTTTATGGGGCTTATGTTTGGTGCTCTGACTCGGGGAACCTTTGCTGCTTGGCTATGATAACGCAGACTTGTGTCTGGAAAAGGAGCAACTGTTGGCAAGAGGGAAGTCGGGAGCATATTTGCTGAAATACTGAGAGATATGTGAGCTTGATGGCTCTGGGTGGGATTGAAGCTATAGGATGTGGAGGGGCATGAGGTGCTTGGACCCTTGGATAAAGGAAAGAGCTTGAGTCCCTTCTGCCATGTCAGCAGCTAACAGCAGAACGCGGCACACTTATTGCTGTGTGTTCCTGGTTGATCCCAGAGCTCTGGGGGATGGGTACCACAGACCTTTTGGATGCTGCTCTCCCTAAGCTGGGCACAAGCAATGCCCTTTGGACACACACAAGGATGAGACTACGTGTACCTGGCTGAATCCCATGTACGGCTCACCTGGTGCCCTGTCTCTGTGGCCAGTGCTGTGTCCTTTGGAGGATTAAAAGAGCAGAGTAGTTGTATAACTCTCCCCAGAGTACTTTCCCAGCTTCCAACTGTTTGTGGTTCAGAATTTTAAAATCAGATATGCTTGCCTTGATGGATTTTTCTCCAGCAGAACTTGTCTGATGCCTTTTTGAACATACATAGGCTTTTAGTATCCACAGCATTTTGTGGCAGAAAATCCATGTTTATTTGTGGGTTTTGTGAAGAACCACTCTGTGTGTGTTTAAACCAAAATCCTACTCAAGATGTTTTCTTGTTTCCTCTATTGAGAGAGCATGAAAATTAATTTCCTATTTGCTTTTTTCCATATCACTTAGGAATTTATCTACTTCTGTCACAGAGTTCCACCTCTCTCTTCATTGTCTTTTTTCCAGTCTGAAAAGTAGTCATCTACTGCTGTATTACAGGAAGTCATTGAAAAGGTTAGCTCATTCTTACCGCCTTTCTCTGAACTTTGTTCCCCTCTCATCTCTTTGAGGTGGGGGACTAGGGCTACACATAGAGTTTAGAGCATTAGGCATGTGATTTTTCTGCTAACCTCTCCCTAATCTAGCCTTTGCCTTTCTCTACTCCATTCTTTTGCTTTTGTTTTTGATGTCTTCAATTGTTTCATATGTCACTTGTACCTGGACATTATTTTTGGGGCACAACCATGTCTGCTCATTTAAGTGCTACACGCTGTGCAACTGCTGCTGCTTAAGTGTGTGGCGAAGCCTTCTATGCTGTGAGCTTCCATGCTACTTCATGGACCATTAATTCTTCTCTACTACTGTCTGTGACTGGTCACCGGAAATTGAGTGCATGGTACAAGCCAGTTAAGTGCTATGAACCTTTTCTCCAGTGAGTGACACTTCAGTGCAGTTACTACCTGAGTTAGAGGTCCTAAATGTCACCGTGCATAGCAGGATTGGATCCACAAGGAGAGGAGCAGTCTTTGTATAGAGCATGAGACCGTCAGAGATGAGGTAGCCTTGTACAAGTTAGAGCCAGTTGCACTGTAACGATCCTGTTGATTTTTATCAGGTTATAGCAGTCCCTCCTAAAAAGTCTCAGTCTGAGTGTTGCTAGACATAGGGAGCCTGTGTCCTCATGATGGCTTGCTGTCCTGCGAATCACCTCCTCATTATGTGCAAGCTCTTTTCCCAGCTTGGCTGCTGATCCACTGTGTGGCTGTGAGAAGCTTTACTTCTTTCTGTTTCAGTCACCAGTGTAAAGAGGGGTATATCCTTTGCAAATCTCCTTCCTTTTGGTATGACACATGCACAGTGGTGCTGAGATCATGCTGTGCATCCTCCCTTGTGAAGGCCATGCTGTGGCTAGCCAGCTTGTGCTAATGTTGCTTCTGTAACGTTCCTGTGCATCTCTTTGCCTCTAGCCGCAGTACACGAACCTGGGGCTCCTGAACAGCATGGACCAGCAGATCCAGAATGGCTCTTCCTCCACCAGCCCCTACAACACGGAGCATGCGCAAAACAGCGTCACGGCCCCCTCGCCTTACGCCCAGCCCAGCTCAACTTTTGACGCCCTCTCGCCCTCCCCAGCCATCCCTTCCAACACAGACTACCCAGGACCTCACAGCTTTGATGTATCATTTCAACAGTCCAGCACAGCAAAGTCAGCAACGTGGACGGTAAGGACACAGCATCGCTTTGCTCCTTCTCTGGCTTCAGTCCTGATGCCAGTAGTGACATTATTCATACGATACATACCCAGGCTTGTGCAAGAACAGTGTGACCCATGTCCTCTTCAGTGCATGATACATCACACAGAAGGGAGAGATTTATCTTGGCTGCTCTGGGAGGGTGTGGTGGGAATTTAACCCTCAATAATATCACTAAATCCCAGGTGAATAAAATGCCTTGCAAAAAGGTAGTCACCTAAAGTCCATGCATGATGAAACAGTGGCTCTCCATTTGGGTCTAGCAGATATGCTGGAGTAAAACGTAGGGTGGGTGTAAGCATGGCTTCAGCGCTTCCCTTGGCTTTCTTCAGTATCCATGGGCTTGCGTGAGGTTTGGCATGCAGGGCCATGCCAGCAGGACGGAGGTGGTGCTCCTTGCTCTGACCCATAGCGTGTGGGGCTTCTTCTTTCTCCATGTCCTTCTTCTCTTGCAGCTGGTATGGGAAACCCGGTATCGTCAGCTTGGCTTAGCCCTGTGGTATTTGGGTTATTTGTGTATGTTTGTATGTACGTTATTTATTTTAAAAGCAAAAAAGATACACTTTTTACCAAAAGCTAAAAGCATCAAAAAGGTATAGGGTATTTGTCTTTTTTAATCTGAGGCATTATTTCAATCACAAATTTAAATACAATCTAGCTGTAATTGCAACTAACAAACAAACTCCCAGCCACTGCTGCCAGCCAAGCAGCAGAGCCCATGAGCTCCACTCTGGAAAAAGATGCCACATAACACATACACGTAAGTTTGCATCCTTTATATTTTAAAAGCCTTCTCCAGTAAAATTTGTCAAAAACTGGTAACAACAACTTTATTCCAAAAATTGTGTCAAATGGGGTTAAAATGCGATAGGTCTGGTCAAGACCAAATTTTTCACTTCCTTATGCATAAAAGGGTGAAAGGTTTTTAAGTGAGGCTGAAATTGCACCTTTTCCTTATCTGCCTTAGGAGTGATGCCGTGCTGTAGTTCATGCTTGTTTTCATGTCCAGGTTTCTCCCCTTACACTACATGCAGTATTTATTTTCCCTTTAGGTAAGGAAACAGTTGGTCAGCTCTACTTTCCATTTCTCAGAGCAAGAAAATGCTGCCCTTGGATTTTTGCAGGCTATTCTGGAGAGGGTCCTTTGAAGGAGATATGAAAAGATGTTCTCTTTTGATACATATGGTACAAAGAATTATCTAACACAGCTGCAGGGAACCAGTGTGTTTGATGCTGTCCTTTCAACTATGAAAAGAGGTCTTTTGAAATGAGGTTTGAACGTATGTAGTAGGCTGTTCCAGCAGAGCTGAAGACGAGTGGGCTAGTCATGAACTTAAAGTTAAGCAAGCACTTGAGATGGTTCACTGTAGTGGCTTTCTGGGTTAGAAGTGGAGGCTGAGTTTTAGTGTGGATATGAGTAGTAGTCAAAGATCAGATTACACGCTGGCTTTAAAAAATAAATAAAATTACTTCTTGGTGACTACAGTCACCAAACATGTGCAGCCTGGGGGAAGGCAGGTTTAGCCTCCCCTCCTTTTCTTCTGCCCTGATGTGGACCACAGTACCGAGATGAAGTTGTGCTCCCTGTACCTGTTGCAATCTGTCTAGGTGTAAGTCCATGATTTTACTAAAGGACCCTCAAACAGGTCTCTGATCAGGGAGGAGTGAGCATTGTCCAGGCGTCCCTGCGCTGAGCCAAGTGACCTAGATTTAGCTGCTCATGCAGGAGCTGGCAGTGTGCTGTACGTTCGCAGTGGATGATGACAGTCTTGCGGTGGTGGCTGGGGACCTTCAATCAATATGCCTTCACAGGAGAGCATCTTTCCATCTTCAGAGCTCTGCCCTTCTGCTAATTAATCCACCAACTCATTTCACATAGGCTCTTGAGTGGTTGGTAATATGTGTTCGACAGCTTTATCAGTGGGGTGGGTGGGGAAGGACGTGAAGGCGCTCTTTCCCGCTGCCATCCTGAGAAATGTGGAAACATGCGTGAAATGTTGATGAAAGGAGGAGTGATTGCCCCATCCTCTCAGCAAGAGCAAGTTCTCGGGGTTGCTCATCCCCCCCCATGTGACTTCATATGCTTTGATTAATGCCTGTCGTCTCTTTTTTTTTTTTAATGATGGATTAGGAACTTACCCAACTGGAAGAGTTTCTTCCACTGCAGTGACCTATTAAAAGTTTAATCACTTGATGGCCCCACCCTTATTAAGAGTCCAAAACTTGAAAGCCTTGTTTCTTAGTTCTTTTTTTTCCCCCTCTTGCCATTCCCCAGGGTAACAGTATTAAGTAAGGAAATCCATTGTATCGCACTTTCCCCTGTTTGGGAGAGGATGAGCCAGGCTGACCCACCTTGCCCTGCTGGGAAGGCTCAGTGGTAGCTGGCAGGGGATCTGCTGTCCTGGCTGACAGCACGCTTCACCGGAGCTCCTCTGAGCTTCTGGGCTGAGTCACGTCAGATTAGGTCATGGGAGCGAAGGTTGTGGGCTTGGTAAAAGGACTGGGTTATTTCTCTAAAAAGCAAGAGCGGCTTTTATGGGAGGATTAGAGACCTGTGAAGATGCTTCAGATTTCTCAGCCACTTTGTGCATTTAGCTTCCAACCTGCATGCTTTGGAGGCAATAATCTGGAATCATGTGTAGATCCCAAGGTTACCTCTTTTGGAGGTGGGGGAAAGGAGAGAGAGTACTCACTGAGTACCTAAATGCTATGTTCTGAAAACAGCCCTGGAATCTCATGGCGGCTTTTTTTTCCTAAAAACTTTTTTTTTTTTCCCCCTCTCCAAGTTCTGCAGGCTCTTTCTATGGGCAGGCTTATTGTCCTAGGACAGTAGGCACCCTTTGCCAAATCAGCAGCATTTGTATAGTCTGGGAGGGAGATGAGTGTAACATCAGTATTGCTGCTCTGCTCTGGTTTGTGATGGGTTCTTAATTAAGGGAGGGGGAGGGAGAAGAAAAAGAACAACTGGCCAAAAATTGCAGAGAGAAACACTAGCTGCTGCTAGGTGAGAGGCTGATTTCATATGTATGAATGGTTCACTTTGAAAATATTACAGATTTTCTCTCTGAAGTCTTTCATGACCTTAAGTAGGAATTCCAGTAAAACATGCTGTCTAATCAGGTTAGGTCTTCATTTGTATGCAATGTTGAACTAATTAATGATGACAAATTGAGATTGGATTGCAGAGGACTTTATAAGCATCCTTGATTTTTTTTTTTTAAGTAATGACCTGAGAACACAAGTAAGAATATAAGCAGGTTAATCAGCCTTTTCAGAAGGAAAATTTTTAACAATTGAAACTCTACTGAAGTGTTTAAAAACAAAAGGCTTAATAGTCTAAAATGAACAAAGTTTCTCACACACATACTCATAGTACAATCAAACCTTGAAAACCAGGCTGCGAAGGAGCAAGCAGCTATCACTTGTAATGCTGAGATAGAGTAGGTTGTTGAGGTTGACCAAGAAGCCCTATGAATTGGGTGAAGTAAGAACTTAGGCAGAACTGGGTCTCATTTATTGTGGGATATTTCCTCGGTGAGAATTCCCATCTTCCCATGACTTGCAATTTCTCCTCTGTTTCTGCAGCAGAAGAAAACAAGGCGTTTCAAAAGTGTGCCACCTCAGATTTTTTTTTTTTTTTTTTTTTTTTTTTTTTTCTTTGTGGAAGTAAGTTGTGTGCCGATCTTTCCCACCCACTCTGAGTGCAAATAAATAAATAAACAACTGCACTGGCACTTTTCCCCCTAAAAAAAGATTTGGCAATCACCTGTCACTAGCAGAACCTGTTACATGGGGAAGAACATGATTGCAGTAGGAAAGTAAAAATTAAAATTGTGTGTCAAGGTAAGTAAAAGTTAACATTACTGCCAAACTTGAGCTATCAAAAAATGAATCAGATCCACCCATCCCCATAAGCAAGATACCACCTTATAAGTCATGAGACTCTTTTAAAAAGACAAACAGGTTCTTCTTATTCTCCCCCAGGTTTTTAAGCCTTTAGGGTGCATCTACTAAATCTTTTAAAGCTTTTCTTGGTAGTCATGAGGGTTAAGGAAAAAGAAAGCAGAAATAGCTTTAAGTTTTTAAATGAAATCTGAAATTTATTTGCAAATTTTTGATTCTGCTGAAGACAGACACCCAGCCCTGCAAGACTTGCATAATTCAGGTGTTGGCAATACCTGAGTTTAGCAGTTTATTCTCATGCCCTGCAGTAGGTTGGAGCTGAGCTGGGCTGGTCCTTGCAGGGCTTTGTTATGAAACATGGAGCTCTGCAAAGCTGCAATCCGTGTTCCAGTCAGGCTCACTGGTTCTCCTGTTCTCCGTAAACTCAGCTGCACCTACAGCTATAAGAAAATGCTCAGATTTTGGACTCTTTGCTAGCAAAGCTGGATGACATCCTGTGCAACATGCATGAAAGCAAGTAAATGGATTGTGCTGGCTGGGGTTAGTGGATTTGGAAAAGCTGCATTTTAAAGAAGGTGAAAGGAATGCACTTAAATTAGTCCACGCGAGCAATAACAGGTTTCCGTGGTTGAGAGTACAGATTCCTTGGCTGGGCCATCTCAGTCTTTTTATTTCAGATTAATTCATTCTGTTTTCACTTTAAATAGATTCTGTGTCCTGAACCACCTGTTAAAATTGGGAATTTTTTTCCCCAATCTCTATAGAATGAATTAGAGGACTGTGCACAAGCATAGTGAAGCAGTGAAGAGGGCAATTAGATGTATGCATTGCCTCGACTCAACAGTCCTTATGTGTTCAGTGTTCTCTTAAATAATCTGTTCAAATAGCGCATTGTTTCAGTAACCCTGCTAATATCCAGTATTGTCCCAGCTGCTGATTATCTCTCTACATCATACATGAAAACTTTTTTAAAGGCTGGGGACTCTCTCAATCCACATACATGTGCGGGGCTGTGCTAAGTGTTCATGTGAAATCTTAGCTTCGTTATTGCTTGGTGGTGTGTTGGTCAGCGCAATTTGAGCTTTCCATTTTCACCCTTTAACATTATTTTTAAAGCTGTCAGAAGAAAGGGAGTGAAAGTGGTCTTGTTACGGGATTTTGGATTTTCCTGTCCTCAGAGGCTCTTAGTGGGTGATGATGTAGGCTTTAGCTCTTTGCACGGGGCAGCTGAGAAAGGTCCTTGTAAGAGACTCATTCATGCAGAGGGTCTGCAGACCTCGCTGAGCACTAAAATCGGTCATCTGCTGACCAGCCCGCTAATCTTTTCATGCCTCTAAATGTAGGCTTTCTCTTCAGCCCAGCTAGTTGCCCAGCGAAGTTAATTTTGCTGGTGACAACCCCCCCTTGTTACAGCAGGGGTGAGGAAGGGAAACCATGCCTGCGATCCAAAGGGAGAGAAGCGATTTGGCTAGGAGAAGGCAGCGGAGGAGGAGATGGGGCTGCAGCCTTCGGATGCACACGCTGTAGGCTGCGAGAGCTGATGCAATGGTGTGAGCGAAGGGCTTGGCTCCCCTCTGATCTCAGCGAAGCGAAGTGCTTCCATATTTGGGCATTTGTCTCGGGTGAGAAGCGCTTAAGATTTGGCTTCCTCAAGCTGTCTGCAGCCATGTCGTCCTGAAGAGGCTGTTTCCAGCGCGCACTGCCTCTTGGCACGGAGCAGGCAGGGCGGGTGCTGATTGCCACCATCGTTCTCATGCACGGGGAGGTTGTGATAGCACTTTTCTGCATGAAGAGCTTGTCAAGTGTGTTTCCCTCTTGTGTGCTATTACAGGGCCTAACACTAAGGCTGTTGAGGCACATGTAACTTGTCCTAGGTCATCTACCTGGAAAGAGAGGAGCCGGGCTTGTTGTCTTTGAAGGAGGTGCCTTTCTCACGGCAGGGAGGTGTTTTCAAGCTAGCAAAGCTGGGAAGAACCAGTTCACCTGTGAGAACCAGCCAGGAGGGGCCTGCTGGCTTCTGTTTGGGTTTTTATGCTTGAGTAAAAGGAGATCTGAGTGCATTAGGTTCCCATTAGAATGTAATTGTGCTCTTTACCCCTAATCTCTTTGTCATGTATATTTTGTTTTTATTAGCAGTTATCTTCTTCTGTTACTCCTTACAAGCAGCTCTACAGATCTGTGTAACAGCTTCCAGAAAATATCTTGCCATGTGAACTGTCTTGGGTTTTTTTCTGTTTCTTGTTTTGTATCCTTTGTTTTCTAAAGCCTACCAAGGCAACCTAGCCTCCCAATATGAACTGCGGTGGGGAGTTTTGCTGTATGTTCTCTACTAGAGCGGTGCCCTCAGTGTTGACAGAGCTGTGCTGTGGTGTAAGCGCATGCTGTGAGGGACGGTCCGTACCCCACACAGCTAGCAGTGCCCAGGAAGGATGAGAAGGGAAGTTATTTACTTCCTGATTATATGAAGTGGTACAGGTCGGCACTGGGAACAGAAAATTTGGGTCTCCTTACTTGCAATGGTGCGTGCTCTACTCTTCAAACAGCACAGTTAGTGTTGGGCACCAGCATGCCAACCTGCTGAGAGAAAGCAGGCTTCAGGTGGTATGAATGTCCTTCTCTTTCCACTAGGATTTGGCATCTCGGTCACTATGTTTGTGGCTGATTCTCCCCCAGTATAACAGGAGACCAGTTACAGCTCCCTACAGGCCTCCCAGAATGGGCAAGTGAAAAACCTTGAGACATGAGGGTCAGACATAGCAGGATGGAGGAAGTAGTCGTGGGGAAGGGTTGTGTCCTCCACAGGGACAGAAGGTTCTGCTGTTTTGCACAAGTAATTTCTAGTTGTACTGGCATCACACATTTTATTTTTACTTTTTTCCTTCAGAAAATTTGTTTTAAGGTTTTATGAATTTTTCTTCAAAAATAACGAGGGAGAGAATTAAGTGCAAGAAACGCTTTCTGGTCCTTAATGAGAATTTTTTTTTTTATGTGTAGAGGAAAAAGTGTTAATTAAACATAATTTTCATCAATGCAACTTGCACAAAAAAGCCCCACCTACTTTCATGAGAAAGGAATAAAAAGAATCATAATCCTGGATTAGATATCTTTCACTACACGTATATAAAAACAACACCGTGTGAAAAAGGGGAAAATATATATGTATATACACACACACACCAAACATACCAATGTGCCTCCAGCAGTATTACCAAAGGAATTAACTTTACAAGAAACAGCCACAGCCTGGAAAGAAGCCATTTTTCAAATAAAAGCTGAATGAGACTTGTGGTTTCTGAGAACTATGAGAAGGAAGGGTTAAAAAAACATTTACAGATAAGAATAGCTGATGTTGGGAGATGAGTGAACATCTTGAAGTAGGGGAGGGTCACTATTTAAATCACTTTTTTTTTTTTCTCCTCCTCTTAGTTAAAAGTTGGCTTCTACTAAGGACAACATGTAGGATTAATGTAGTACTTTAAATCTTCAAAGTGCTGCACAAACATTACTTCCCTAATCAGCAAACACCTTTGCTTAGTAGGCAAATCAGGACTGTAGTCGCCATTTTAGAGAAGGGAAAACAAGGTGTCAGAAGTGCCAGAATTTCCAAACTAGTAGTTTTTTGGAGTGGGCTTTTTGCTTTTTATGCCTTTTTTTTTTTTTTTGTTCGTACTGTTCAGCATGGGGACTGCCTCTAGGCTGGCTTGTAAAAGCTGCTGAGCTCTCCTGGGTTTCACAAGCGCTAAGCATGCAAAGCAGCCCTGCAGAGCTCAAACGAGGCATCAGCAGAGTCACCTCCTTACCTTTCCAGAGGTCATGGCAAGCTGGGCCAGAGGGGAGGTAGCCTACTCTGGGGCAAAGAGGGTTTCCTATAAAAGTTGCCAGTTTCCCCCATACCATTGAGCTGTATAACTTCAACTGCGTCAACAGAGCACTGTTAAAAGAATTTCAACCCCCCAAAAAACGTTGTGCAAAAATATTTGCATGACTGTTTAATAAGTTACTTTTGGGTAAAGGTTTTCAGGGAGGCTGGCGCAAGAGGTATTGCTTGCCTTGCAGACAAAGACCACCCTTGGAGGCGATCACTCCTTTCCTTAGGTCACCTGGAATATTGCAGTTGTCATAGATACTATTTCCCTGCCAACTCGATAGAGACCAAGCAGCAGTTCGGCTGTGTGCTGAAGCAAGCATCGGTTTGTGCGTGTTGCATTGGTGGTGCTCTGCTGAGGGTTCAGCTCCAGTGCTTGGCAGACCACACACTCCGAAGAAATGTCCCACCTTGTTTAAAAAAGAAGCGTCCTGGGTAGGGATGGCCTCTGTATAGAAAGAGCGTGAACTTTATTATGCAATGGAAATCTTTTCATGAGATTTTGCTGTGTGCAGGTGTGTCAGATTTATTATTGTAAACATAATAGGATAGCTACCCAAACAAGAGCTTAGATCCTCTTGCAAATAGACCTGAGTGTTGATACAAACGTTATCGTTTCCAGTTGTTAAAGATAACACTTAAACATTGGAGCAAAACTTGTTGGAGCTGAGAGGGCTACTTCTCCCTCGTTTTTTCAGATGTGTTGTATGAGAGTGGGTTTTTTTTAAGGAGAGCAAAATATTACTTGTCTGATAAAAAGGAGTGTTTTATGATCTGCTGGCACATGTCAGCTGCTGAAATTAGTCTAAATTCAGCTTTACGGAAAGATGAAAAATGTGCTAGAGGAAACGCAGGAAAGCAGCACTCGAAGGCTGACTCTGTCTTTCCTGAACGAATGAGATGGGACTTGGGTCTAAATTTTCTGGCTCGGTTTTCCCCGTTAGTGGCAATGGCCATGCTGCCCCGTGGTGCTGGGGAGGACGAATGCCCTCCATGCTCTCCCTGAAAGAAGAGGAAGGGGACCATCACTGCAGGGGCAG
>NW_010523419.1:9064-14160 GCF_000687285.1 Phaethon lepturus | reverse complement strand
GCACCAGGCTTTCCTCCGGGGGAGCGAAGCCGTGCTGCCCAGAGACGCTCTGCGAGGCAGCAGTGTCCAGAGCAGCGGATTTGGCCCTGAGCCCAGCCTCAGAGCTGCTCCTGCCCTGTGATTTAGATGTAATCGGGGTAACGTTGTGCAAGTCATTCCCTCTGCCTCCATTCCCCCCATCCCCCATCCCCCCTTTCCACGCACCCACCCTCAAATTTGGGACTGTGTCACCATGATCCTGTGTTGTAAAGCACTTAGGCCCCTGATGTGAAATGCCCGGGGCGGGGGACAGCTGGGGACTGCTGCTCGCTGTGCATCCCATATAACTAGCCTTAGCTTTCAGGCCTCTCATTTTGACTTATTTACAGAACACTAAAGTCTTTTTACAAACTGATTTTTGAAGGAGCCAAAATGTATCTTCAGGCTAAAGTCTGAACCTGCTTGAGTGCTGGTTGGGTTATTGCTTCCCCTGCTTGAGATACTCGTAAAACCCAGTGTCAAGCCCACCAGGTGCGAAAATTACTGATGCAGAGCCTGTTTGAGGGCTATGGCATGAAGGAAAAGACTTTTCCTGTTAGGTAGCCAGAGCATGATGCTGTACCAGCACTGATACATTAGCTGCGGTGCCGAGCCTTGGTAAACTCACCCTGCCACTTGTCAGGGCTTATTAGCTCAACCACATGAGCTGTGGCTGGCAGCTGACTTCCTCCTGACCTTGCAATGGGAGCAGAGTGAGCCCAGGTTTGCTATCAAACCTGCACCCATAGCTCCTTGGACCCCCCCTTAAAATGCAGGTCTGGAAGGGATTCCCGTGAGGAATGGATGGGAGCAGGGCTGCTGGGCTCAGTGCCCAGCCTGGAGGGTGTTCACGGGGCAGGCAGCACACCCGCTCTCTTTGCATTTGATCATCAGCATCACCATGGGTGGGAGAGAAAAAGTCTTCCTGCGAGATGTTTCTCGGGTGGCTGAGCACTGAAGGACGCCTGTTAATTAATCAGCGAGATGGTGGCTGGTTTTGCAATGAGTTCCTTGTTTCCTGTCTCTTCTGCTGCAAACTGCTCATGTTACTCATACTTAGTCTTTTTTTTGACCCATCTTTGGTGGGTTGTTGTAGGCTTATGAGCAAAGAGGACTCCAACAAAAAACAGTCAGTGCATTTCTAGATATCATACTAAAATCTTTTATGGTACTGGTACCCATAAAGGAAGTGGTGAGGCCCCTAAGGAAAAGCTTCAAAAGAGTCATCGTTAGTTCTGTAAGCCTTGACAAAGACAAAGCATGTGGACTGATCTCTTTGCAATAGAGTTTCTGTAAGGAATTAATAAATTCGACCTTTATTTGGCATCCCCTTTGTGTGCTGGCTTCTGAGTCCTTTTTGCCCATTTCTTTTGCCACGCCTCTCAAAAGGGCTACAGAGGTTGGAGTCTGTCTTTCTGGGTTTGTTTTTCAGCAAACTGATCTGTGCAAGATAAAGATGGGGAGAATGGGGTTGGACTGGTGCTGCTGGTGTTCAGAGCATGGTCCCTGGCTGATGGGAAGAGCAGTTCCATGGGCCAGACAGGTTCCAGGTTGAAACTGCAAGGACACGTGCTGGAAGAAAACCCTTTCCGTGCTGCGTGTGACGTTGTGAGCGCAAAAACACTCTGATGCTGTTAGTCACCCTGCTGATAACAATCTGTTTAATGGGGCTATTTTGTTTCAATACACTGATATTCTGATGGATGTTTTGCAACTTATTTTGGAGAGGCTTCCTAAACACAGAACTCATGAGGACTTTCTCTTAAGTGGGGTGGTTTGGTAGCATTTTAAGGATTGATAAAGCGTGTGGCCAAGATTGACTCTGTTGGTTAGCGATCGGGAATGACTCACTCTTGACCGCTTCCCTCTCCGCCACGCAGGTCTGAGCTGTTGCCAACCACCCCCTTGACTCTGAAAGTTGAACTCCTGGGGTCCACCTTGCTCTGGGCCCCCCAGACCACACCGTGTCCACAGCGTGACCCCAGCGTAACCTGCCCGCTGGAGAAGTCAGGGTTCCTCTGCTCCCAGCAGGCACAGGGCTAAGCGCGCAGGCGGGCGCTGGCGGCCAGGGAGAGGTGCGAGAGGGTCAGGTACTGCTGCGTGCTGGGGGCTCTCGGGCTCTGTGCAGCGTGCTGCCTGCAGCCCGCCTGGCGTGGCTCAGCCGGGGTGTAACAGTTCGCTCAGCTTCTTTTTATTTATTTTTTTTTTTTCCACTGGCCATACCGATCTGATTACACCTTCGAGGGATCATCTGCCCCTAAAGCTTAATTAAGGAGCTCTTGTCTGACTCGTCACTGACTCACCTGCCACTGTATGAGCTCATGTCTGACTTGTCCTAGGAAGATAGTGAAATATGTCAGGCTTCTCTGAAATATAGCAGGTTTTTTGTTTTATTGCACCCCTGACATTGCTGTTGGCTGCGGCAGAGGTGAATAGAAAGATGACTGCCCCAACTTGGTTACATTTATCTAAACTCAGTCGCTCGCCTCTTTGTACCTTGAAAAACCAGATGTGGTTTTGCTTGCACAGCTGTAGGTATGTTAGAGTTAATAAAAAAAAAAAATTAAAAATTAAATAACCTTTGAGTTTTGGCTTCAGGCAAAGTAGGTGAAATGATGTGTTTTGGAGATGAATGCTCTTGCAGGAGGCAAGATGTAGCTTGCAGGAGAACATCTGCAACCAATCCATTCTGTATGAGATGGGGCCAAGACTTGTTTGTATCTCAGTACCTGTTCAAACATGTTGTAGCACAGCAAAAAGAGGTTTTGAATGCATTGAGGAAGGGTGGGTAAGAAGAGAAAGAGACATCAAGCTGAATGTTTGCTTAATAGCTTTGATTTCTTCATTAAACTTTTAAGCACTTTAATAATTTGATTAGCTGCTTTCAGAGCACTGTAGAATCTTGGGGGTTTTTTTCTCTTAAAAGAAAAGAGAAAAAACCCTAGTCATCTTGGTGCTGCAAAATAGGCTTGCTTTCTGGCCTGGAGCGAATCTCGTAACCGTTCCTTACCTTTGCGTACCCACCCTTAGGACTGTCGGTACAAGGATGTTCTGTAACACATTGATCAAAGGGTGTGCAGAGATTCAGTTACCAGGCTGACTGCCTGGACACCAGAATGCAGCTTCCCACTCAAATGCTCCTTGCCAGCTACTTCCCTCCTCTTTGTTCTGTAAGAACTGCATGTAGAATGAACATCTAGCAACTGCAGTTTGCAGAGCTCGTTTTCCTGCCTTTAATTGTGCGCTTGAAATGCCTCTTTCTCAAGGCCCGTGGCAGCGTAGAACAGTTATATGACTCAGGAGCAACTGAAGTGGTGAGGTTGGTAATAGAGGTTCTCATACCATCATAGTGATCATCATACTGAGCTCTGCCATTTTATTTTTTTAAGCAGACCCCTGAGATGCACACGTAGCTGTATTTGCACGTATAACTAATGTGAGTTTTGAATGTGCAGACTGCATGTGACTGGGATCTGTTGTCAGTGGAGTGTAGCAACTGTTTCTCAGGTCTTTTTCCTTGTCCTGTGGGTTGGATTCCTTTCTGGGGAGCTGGGAGGAACTGATTTGGGCTGAATAAGGTGGAGAATGTGAACACGGTGCCTCTAAATAGTACCAGAGGAAAGGGCATGCATTCAAAGTGCTCTGTTCTGTATAGATGCTGTATAGATGGAGTTGTAATACTACCTGGGTAGTTTTTTGCCAGTGCTTAAAACCAGCAGGCTACTTTTTTTTCTTTTTTTTTTTTTTTTTTTTTACACACACAGAGACACTCCCCCACTGCCTCACACCAAATCCTGCTGTGACAAAAGTGCTTGCTTAAGCAAGGCAGCACTGGTCATGTGCTAATGTTCTTCAAGGCCCCAACACACAAGTGAATTAAGGAACTGCAAGATGCAGAAATGCCTGTCCTCTGCCTTTGATGTAGACAGGGCTCTTCCATTGTGCATTAGCTCATCAGAGTGAGGTTACTCTCAGTCCTGTGTTTGTATGTATTTGTCAAGTCCCTAGTGACCCTTGGTGCTGTTGTTCACCTGTGTTCCCTGGCTGGCTACCAGAAAAGCCTCCTACAGCTTGCCCATGCTCTGCAGGCAGACACCCATAGCTAGGGCTAGCCTTAGGCTCCATGCCATGCTGCGTGGACTTGTCAGGCTGCGCCTAGAAAGAGAACTGCTGTGTCTGGTGCTGCAGCAGTGGGTTGGGTTCATTAGTTCTGGCACGTTGCAACCTGAGCATGATAGGCTGGGGTCTGAGCAGAGATGGCTTGGCCATGTCTGAACTCTGTTCAGATACTGTCACGCACGTCACACGCTGGTTTAGCACGTGGCAAGCCAGCAGTCCCTGCAGCTGCGCTATGGGCATGCCTGTAGCAGGCCTTGAGCAAGAGCACTGGTTGCTTTTGCTTTGCCCTGCAAGGAGCATCTTGACCTAGAGAGGCAGTCGAGGCTGTGTTCAGGTGCAGGTTGTACCTCACTCCCCATGCCTAGGGCTTCAGACAAAAGGACTTTAGGTGGCCCTCTTGTCCTTCCTCGAGGTTGCTCTGCTGAGCTGCATGAAAAGCCTGATGTGTAATTCAAGCTGCCTGATCATCAAGCTGATGCCTGATCAGGTCCCCATCCTGATGCACTGGTGACTCATGCAGTCTTCCTTTTCTGCTTTCAGAGCTGTGTTGAGCAATAGAAGAGCTCATCTCTGCAGGAATCTTCTGCAGAGAGAATTTCCAAAATGGTTGGCTATCTGGGGTTTTGTTTGCTTGCTTCAGAACTCCCATCCCAAAATCACCAAGGAGGGTGGCCAAAGCCACATGGTGGGAATGACGCTCTCTTCAAGCATTGGCTTAACTCAACAGTTTTATCTCTTCCCTGTGCAAACATTGCCTTGTCCCCAGATTCCTCCAGCCACCCCTGTACCACGCATCGAAACCTCTGTTCACTCTTTCTCTGAATTGCGTGACGTAATTACGACTCCCAGCCCACTACTGCAATGTGAAAATGGGTCCTTCTTGCTTTTGCAAGGACTTTTCAAGGAGCTTGCTCTTTGGAGAGGCAGCATATGGAGAAGCATACATCAGCCTGTGTGGG
>NW_010523419.1:0-9033 GCF_000687285.1 Phaethon lepturus | reverse complement strand
GTGGGGGAGAGGGGGGTGGGGGGGGGTGTTTTGTTTTGTGTTTTTCTTCTTGGCTACCTGAGCAGCTAAAACCTGTAACCTACAGGAGTTGGAAGCTCCATGCAGAAAATTAGCTTAGGTTGGTGGAAGAGTTGAGATTGCATTTTTCTTGGCTAATTAAAGGATTAAAAGTGCAGAGATTTAGAGTGAACTGTCAGTGTGCTACAGAAGAGAGCCTTTGATGGTTGAATCCGACTTGAGATTAAACAAATTGCATTTAAATAAGAAATATGTGGCAACAGTTACAGGCTAGCTGAGGCTCTATCATTTGCTGTCCTCCAAAGTCAGGTAGCTGGTGTTCTGTGAATAGGGTTTCTCCTCCCTCACCTGTTTGCTTCTTCACAGGTGTCTCCCTCTGAATTGTTTTAATCTGTTGGCTCCACGCTTTGTAAAACTGGGCTTATTTCTTATCACCTGGTGCTTTGTGCAGAGGAGTCTTGCACGCTACCTTACATGATAATGTTCCTGCTGCCCATCATAGCAGTAGCATGGTCACATCCTTGTGGTGTGTTTTGTCATATCTCTGATCATATTTAGGGTTTTTTTTTTTGTTTTTGTTTTTGGTTTTTTTACATTCTGACACTTTGCTGTCTGCAACTGGAGACGTAAATACTTGTTACCCTGTGGATTCTTTTCTGCTGTTCTTCAGTTGTGAAGCTGGTGGATGGAAAGCGTCTTTTGGGTTATGCTGGTAGTTTAATGGTGTCTTCCTCTACATAGTGGTGGCTGGTAAAATTCTAGAGGGGTAGTTAGCTTCTGCAGGTTCAAAGTCCTTGCTTTCTTTGGTGCCAGTTGATTGTTTTCAATAGGCTACGCTTGCGAATAGCTTGCCAGTGTTGGTCCCAGACCTCCTCCTGTCCCTTGTTTGGGTAGCATTAAATTCAGAGCTGCTAAGAGTCTGGTCTTAAGTCTTACCCTTGATAGCATTTGCAGTGATGCAAGCTCGTGAGACTAATGGTAACTATCTCAGGACAAAGCTTGCTTGCTGTAAGGGCAGGAATTCATCTGCACAGTATCGTGCAGGGAAACAGCACATTCTGTCCGTGAAGGTTTTACACCTTTGATGCATCATGTATGAGCTGTAAGGAAAACGGGAGTGCCGGACGGTGTGAGTCAATAAGTTCTGATGTTGCAATTCTGTCTTGTTTTGCTCCATTTTGTTTTATTTCTTTTTAGGGAGGAAGGGGCTTGCCTTTAGTGACCTTACAACCCATGTAAGTCTGTGAGGGGGTTTTGTTTGCTTTTTTGTTGTTGTTGTTGGGAAGACGGAGGAAATCACAAAATTGAAACTGGTGAAAAATCTTCTGGGATTCCATAATCACGTAAAAACATGGCATTACTTACTAATTGGGTGTGGTTAGTTGGGAAATCTGAATTTAAAATTATGTTTCCCAGGGAACTATTCCTGTTCTCATTGTTATCCATTACCAAAAGATTGCTTTTTGTTTGGGAAAGCAGTCTTGCTTTGAATGGGATAGGTCTTCTCACAAAGCATCCATGGCTTGGGGTCTTCAGCGCTTGCAGTTTGCAAATGGAGCAGTGCAGAGGCAGTGAGGTCTGCAGGGACAAAGAGTTGTTTGATGTTTTTCTTGGAAAGACATCTTCAGATTGTGGTCATGAGGATTTGCATCTAAATCCACATTCATTCCTGTTATGTTTCCAGTTAGGTCATGCAGATGACATGATTATCACTCAGTTACCAAATGAAATAAATCAATTGCTAGGTATTGAGAGACTTGCTGTAATCTTGAGACTTGCTGTTTCCAATAATTTATAGATCTGTAACTATGTCACAGAGCATTTGGGCAATTATTCCTGACGAGCTTACTTAGCAGGCTTGTAGATTTGCCTGTAAAGTGCATCCAGGTCCATGCAAGCTTGCTTTATGTACTCATGCATTCTGCTGAAATTACAAAGCAACCTAAGAATTGGCTAAAACAGGTGTGGACTATGCTGTGTTCAAGCCTTCTATATTCTCATGCTTGCATGTCAACCAGGATGTGGTTTTCCATTCTTCTCTTGGGGGATAGGAGGTGCAAAACTGAAGATTTTGATTTCTATAAGAAGGATAGGAAGGACTGCTGCTAACATTTCCCAAACTCATTGCAAGCCTTCCTCCCTTTCTAAATGTTGCTCAACATAATGGCTGTCTTCCCTTAGTCATTGTAGTTGTGTAGCTTCAGGGCTGCTGGAGAGCATGAGAAAAACTGGAGGAATACCCCAAGCCTGGGATGGGCTTGCTGCTCTTTCTGGCAGAGAAGATGCCACAGCATTGACCTCACTAGCTGCCTGGGGGTAAGGTGCTGTGTTCTGGAGTTAGGGACTTCTCAATGCTGCAGCGACACTGCTACGTTCCTCAGCGTGGTTCTTGACAAGCTGTTTCCCACGGTACGTAGGAAAATCAAGGTCTCAGTTCAGTAAGGCACTTGGGTGAGTGCATAACCTCTAGCACGTGAATATTCCCTGTGAAATCTATTGGGTTCTGTTGGAGTCAGCAAGGCTGCTCCCATCCTTAAAGGTAGGCATCTGCTTAAACACCTTGCTGAATCATGTCTTGACTTTGAAAGTAGGCTCAGGAGAAACCACATGAGTTGACTCAAGGACTGCTCTTAGCTAGGTCATTGAGGATGGAAGGAGAGGGCTGAGAGAAAGGAGACTCTGGATAAAATACAGATCCCAGAACCTTGCAGATGCTGGTAATAGCTAGTGACTGTCGTTCTTGTCTGACTCTCACCATTCATCCCCGAAGCTTAATTGTATGAATAAAAGGTTTGAAGGTTTGTCTTAGTCACCATTCATTCTAAGTATGCTGGAGCTGCTGTCATGCTTTATTGATCTTGCTTAGATCTGAGTTACTACATCTTTATGTTCTTAGTAAAACTATGACTTGCTCATTTAGGTGTGATTTTTTTTTTTTTTGTGTGTCTTTCCTAATCCTTGTGTTTCCTCTGTGACTCAGAACTACAGTATGGCCTCATTGGGTCAGTAAATCCAGAAAACAGAGGGATGTCTGCAGAAATGATTTGGTTCAGTTTGGATTCTTTGTCTTTTAGGAGAGGGCCCTTATCAGATGGTCTTTATACAGATGACAAAAATTTGTCCCTGCTTGGTATCTGTGGATGAGTTTGTTGTCTTGCTCACCATCCTGGCCAGAAAAGCTTTGCTGGCTTTTCACTTTAATTATCAATGAAATGCTCTGCAAGCAGGAGAACAATATTTGCATAGATGTAATTCTGGAAATTGAGCGTAATGTGATCAGGAAATGGGACAGGCCGTGGCTGTTATCATGGAAGAGACTTGCTGGTACCTGCACTTTGTTTCAAATGTAATAAGATCTGACTCAGGAAAGTTTCCTGGACGTTACTAGAGAAAACTCAGTGCCCTTTTGGCAAGGGACTGGTGCTAACCTTTCTGCACGGGAACAAAAGAGACTTCTTGCAAATTCATAAATCTGTTCTGAAAGGGCTGTTCACAGTACGCTGAAGATTTAGAGGGAAATGGTCTCCCTCGGAGCAGAAAGGCGGCGGAGGGGGTGTTCAGGACTTTCTTTTTCTGAGATAGAAGCCAAGAAACAAGGCGCTTGTGTGCGCTGCCAGTGAAATCTCAGCGGGAAGACATGATGCTACTTGCAAGGTATGCACAAGACAAGACCAGAGGCGCCGCAGTGCTTGATTACTGTCAAGGGCTCAGTTGGAACTTGCCTTTGCTCTTTGGCCTGCAGCATTTATGTAGAAATTGGGGACGCTGCTGCTTGCTTCCAAAGCTTTGCCTTGATGGGTCCTGCCCACATCTTAGGCGGGGAGGAAGGGGGGGGGGCTCAGAGCGTATGAAGCAAACAGGAAAATTACTCACCTTAATGATGCACTTCACTGGCACTGCTGCTTTGAGAGCCTGTCAGATTTAATACTTTCTGTCTTTCCTTCCATCACCTCCCATAGGTGTGATTAATACTTTATTAGAAGGATGAAGTGGAGAGGTATCTGTACTTTCCCTCAGGTGCAATAAACGGGGGGTGGGGGAAGGGAGGTGAGTAGGAGGGAAAGGGGATCGCCTTTTTCCATCAGAACCATTCAATCTTTGTTGAGAGTGCAAATAGAGAAGAGAGCTCATTGACTGACTTGGCTGGTGGCCCCTTGTTTTATCGGAACTTTCAAGTTCATAGCTGAGACCCTTGGCCTCCTGGTTAGCTACCAGCCCTGCTCCGTGGGGTGCAGTGGCCAGTTCCCCACTCAAGGGACAGCCACAGAGCAGTCCTGCACTTGGTCACAGCATGACATTGAGGTAGGCATGCCCAGCTAAGAAAACACCCACACAGTCACCAACCTGCTCAGACTGCTCAGTCCGTGGTAGAGGCAGACAGTATCTTGCTCTGTGCTCAGGAAAGACCTAATGCGTTTTGGCTGTGGATTTTAGTATAGCTAATAAACCCCATGTTTCACAGGGGGTGGTCTCAGATGTCTTTGCATTTTCCAAGCTAGGCTGGTCTGTGGTATCCCAGAGCTCTCATACTGGCTCTGTCTGGCCTGTGTCTTTGGATGGAAACTTTGGATGAAGAAAAGAGCTACAGAGGGTTACTGTAGGAGAGCCCTGAGCTGTCAGATGCACAAATTCAGTATCTGAAGGTGTCTGTTTCACCATCTAAGGAGACAGGAGTGCCTAGCCAGACCTTCCAGCTTTCCCTCTAGATGAACCTTGCTGAAAACTCTCCCCTTTGAAATAAATCTGGCATCCCTTGCTTGCATTGAACTACACTGTCTGGAGATATCCTGCAGTTTGTGCCAGTAATGCACTTGTCGGCAGGAGGGTAGTTGCTGGACTGTCTGCAATGAGTAGGGAAGCTGATCCTCCACATGGGTTACAGGGGAACAACAGAGGGATTGGTCACGGCCATGTGTACAAGGCTTAATAGGTAATAGAAGTCCAACTATGTCTTTAGTATCGCATTAGGAAGGCAAGGAAAATACAAATAATAACTATGTGAACTTCTTCAGGGGTTATTTGTCCTTTAAGTAGAGCCCACTGAATCTAAACCTTAAGTCAAGAGGGGACAGGAAAGAAAATGTGTCTGGACAAAGGTGTTATGTATGAGAAGTCAGAAGATGTTAAACCTGCTTTTAGCTTTGAATTGCTTGAATTTTCTTTACTGTAGCCACCTGTCAGAATGAGAGTGTGCAAAGACAGCCAGCTTGCAGCTCCTCTGAGCCCATCAGTGACCCAATTAGGAAGAAGGACCCATATTTGATGCATATACTCTTATCCTTGCAAAATGCTGGCCATGTGGCAATTTGCAAGTAGGTCAGCCCTTTGGCATGAGCAAGAATTTGGGTGGAAATTTGTCACGCTTTAGCACAGTGTTCTGATTTCCAGGGTGTTGAATGGCTGGTGCAGTCTGTGGCAGGGTGCCTGATACCTCTGGGTCTGACGCTGCCCCTAAATTGCCAACTTGGGATGTTGCTGATTGAAAAGACTACATTGCCAGAACAACTTTGTTGTGTTTGGTTGGTTGGTTTTTTTAAAATGTGTTCTCTCGTCCAGCTTGGTTTCCCTCTGCTGTTACAGATACTGTACTAACGACTCGTTTACTATCCTTTGAGATATCCATGAAATCCCCGTATTTGCAGATGAGGGAACTAAAAGGAGTTTTGGAGTTTGGTCTGGAAGATCTGCATTTCCTTGTACCCTGCTTTCTCCCCTTGATCTTCAGCTGGTGTGGAGCTGTCTGAACTTGTGACTGTATCCCAAATTGCTGAGGACCCAAAGCATATGTCTACTTTCTAGAGGTCTGCAAGGCTTGATCTGCTTGTCTGGAACTCTTACAGCTGACCCACGTTGAGGAAACCAGGCTGGATTTGGTGGAAACTGGCTTATCTTGGAGAGCTTTATGATTTTTGCTTTGCTATTTGCTTATCTTAATTGAGCATGCACAGAAACAACCAGTAAGAACAACCTCTGTGTGCTGCTGTGGTTCTTCTCTCCTTACGGTTGAGTTCATCACGCTTTGACTTTCAGCAGGGGACAAAAGTGACTGGAAGATGCACTGGAAGTTGATGTCCGACTACTCCAGACAATGTTTCCTCTGGCTGGTTAGAGTTTTTGGAGTTTGGCTCATAGGATGGAGCATGCTGGAACATGTGGACTTGAAACAAGTGAGATCTGGGAGGCTAATAGGAAGTAAACAGCAGCCTTCATCTTTGGCTGAACCTGAGATAGATGTTTGTAAGAAGGTTTAATCCCCCACGCCAAGCTAGGAGGAGGTTTGAAATGGTCAACCTGGGCTTTACTTAAAGCAGTCCATGAGCAGAACATGTTCTGGTGCTCAATATCTGATGGCACGTGAATCAGGAGCAGTATGTGGTAGGGTAGGTTTGCTGTTGGGAGCCTGAATATGTTCTTTCCAGTTCATTTCTGGAGTCCTTTATAGGAAAATTCTGGCTTGCTTTGAAATACAAGTTGAATCAAACCTTTCTTAACTCTAGGTTCGGCTTCACAAATGCTCTTTACGCAGAGGCATGCAGACTTAAGCAGGCAGTGGTTAACAGTGCTGCCAAAAGTTAAGCATACGCTGAAGTTGTTTTGCTAAATCAAGTCTGGAGGTTTTTACCTGCAGCTTTGGTGAATATGTTCCGGTGTAATGAGTAGAACTGCCTCTAAGGATTATTGCTGGTTATGTCACTGTCACAGTCTCTAGCTGGTGTGACACTTGGTGTCATACTAATCAATCTAGTCTCATGTAAGCAAACATGTCATCATATATGTACTGTACACCTGCTTGCATTACCTGTAAGCAGGTGTGTGTATTTTATATAGACGCAAATACTTGTAACTTCAGTGTAGCACTTTGTTCTCAGTCTGTTCCCCTCCTGCTAGGAGGATGTGAAGCAGCTGAGTGTCTTTGAGGATAGTGGAGCTGTGAAAGGAGGGAAGAAATGCAATGGAGCTATTGAAGGAGCTTCTTCTGCATTCACTGTAATGGTTGAAAATAATGCTGTCCAACTTTATTTGCTCACTAATTAATGTTCAATTATTGAAGCAGATGCTTTTCAAATCCAATTTTAACTAATGTTTTAGCCTAACTTTAACTGCTCACTATTCTGCCAAATTTTAACGCTTCATAGCCTTCAGGTGAGTTTGGGTAGCATGAGAGTGGACTTACTACAGTGTATGTTTCGTAGTGTTGTATCTTCTTTGGTAGTCAAACAGACTGCTTATGTTGTTGTGCTTTTGTAATATAGAAGTCACTGGGAGACCCAGATATCAGTTTGAGAGGCTGAGAGTTGAACAGGATAAAAAGAGCCTGTGTCCAGCCCTTACACATGCACGCACACAAGAAAAATTAAAAACCAAAAAACAGCCAGAAACCCCCAATGCCTGAAATATATATATATAATATATATAACATGGCAGCATAAGGCCCCATGCATGGAAGGCTTTATGTGCAAAATTATTCTAAAGAAAAGTCCTTTCAGGAAGGAGATACCACACAGTGTTTTATTGATGGGCTGTAATTGGCCATGTTAATGTCAGTTAGTCAGCAGAGCCTATGAAAATAACATCATGGGGGCATGCAGGGCCACGAGCTGGGAGACACTCTGATCCTGTAGCAATCGGCGCAGCCTTGGGAGCCTGGTACGCTCATAAGGCGCGTGTGCTTTGGCCAGTTACATTGCATCCGGGGGAACTGTGCTACTGTCAGGAGAATGCTCAGGTGCTTTGTGTATGTGTGTAAACTGGTGTTTGTAAGAAGGTATCTGAGAATGTCCCTCAGATTTTTGGGTAATAAATGCTCCTTTAGAGAGACTACTTCATTCAGTGAAAACTCCCGTGCTATTTGTAACGTGAGATCCTGCCGGTGGGCACTTGCTGCGACCCACGGGGGAAGATGTTGTTCAGCAGTGGCTCAGCTTTGGCTTTCAGCACGTTCACTCTCATTTCATATCTTCACCTCATTTGCAAAATTTCCTGTGCGAAGTAGCCTATCAGAAATGCAAATTACTAACCATTGTTAGCATCTGAAAGTTATTTGGTACTGCTAAAGTTTCAGTTTAGAAACCAGCAGAGAAACAGGGTACAATAGACAATTGGAGTGTGAGCTGGGAAGGCAAGGTAAGGTCTTTTGACTGCAGGAGTCTTATAGTTTGGGCTTTTAAAGAAACTAATTTCAAAAAAAACTTAAAAAAAATAAAATAGACTACCAAAGGAAGAGAACTTAACTAACAATATCAAGCAGTAAAGTCTTTCTTTACAGCCATCACTTTGTATCAAAAAACATGCGTAAAATAATTCCCAGCTTTCCTCTGAAGTTTTCCATCAGGGTTTGTTTTTTTTTTCCCCCCCTCTTGAAACAGAATACTTTTCAGTTATTTAAAAAAGAAACAAAAAACAAAACCCAAAATTGTTTTCAAGCCAAACCTCAGGAGGTCTTTGTTTGTTTATGAAATGTAAAAGCTCTGAAATGTGAAGTTTTCAAACTTACAACTGTTTCACAGTGCAAAAATAGTATGGGGAAATATCAGTGTTACTTCTGTTATCATTGTGTCTTTGCTGGCAGCGTTAAATAGGAGTATTCCTAAAGCACATAATACAGCCTGATCGAGGTAGTTTTAAATTAAAATCCCTGGGGAGCCTCAAGCGAGATGCTACCGTTTTGTCGCATGAATTAATTATTTCCTTTTCCTAAAGATGGGAGAATCTAGTGGATGGTCCGAATTCAATATTTTTGGGGGGGATTTCAGGGGTCCTCCGACAGCATGACCACATGTGCATGTCCCTGTGCTCAATCTCCTCAGCCTGCTTCAGCACCGTCCTCCCAGTCGGGATGCGGGGCTGGGGACGGGCGTTTGCGGGGTGCTGATAGGGGACGGGACGGGAGCGCAGCGCGGAGGAAATCGCAGGGGTTTGTGCGTGGAGGGGGAACATGGAGCTGGCGCATCTGCTGGGGGAGGGGAACCCAAACCTACTTTTCTCTCCCTTCGCATCGCACGATAGCGCAACGCA
>NW_010523418.1:0-3977 GCF_000687285.1 Phaethon lepturus | reverse complement strand
GTGTATGGGAGGATGCAGGGTCCCAGGGGATTATGGAAGGGCACAGGGTCTGTGAGGGTTGCAGGGTCCTGGGGCAACACTCGTGGGGAGCCCGTGGGGGCTGCAAGGGCCGTGGGGTAGTGGAGAGTCCCGTGGGTGTTAGGAGCAGGGTGGGAGAGGCAGCGGGCTGTGTGCTAGGGGCTCCCACCTCTGTGCAAAACCACTTTGGCAGCTCTTGGAGTCCTTAGGCTGGCAGCTATTGAGCTCCCTTGAGGCAGGCTCAGGCGCTCATGATCTACCTCAGCTGATGTCACACTCGTTCTGATCTCTCCTGTCCTAATTTAGCCTGGCTGATTTTCACTGCAGCCCTTGGAGTTACTGTACAGGGGTTGTTACAGTCAGAGCTGCTCTGGAGTTGAGGAGGGTTGGGGTGTCAGTCCCATGCTTGCCAGGCCATGATTGTAGCACTCCCTGTTGTAAATATGTGCCTGTTGCAGGAGACGCTGGTCCTGAAGCCTCCCTTGCTCTGGCATGTGCTTGGAGGAAGGAGGCTTTGCCTGCCCTGGGGATGGAGGATCTGGCAGTAACACCTCTCACCAGAACTGCTGTCCTTAGCATCTTAAGAAGTAAGCTTATGGGGACATAAATTGGACATGAATGGAGTCAGTTTGTTCAGGTTTAGGCGAGCACCCCGGAAGAGGATTCCTGTCTCCATTGACAGCGACTTGGGTTGCTACAGAAAGCATGATGTCAGAATTAAAGGCCGCTTTCTGCAAGTATTAGCATTAAGTTCCCTATTCCCCAGAGCACTTACCCTTGCGGTTGCTCAGAGAGAAAAAGGGACACAAATCCAGCCAGCATTAATCCGTGAAAAAAAGCCAAATGAGCAGTCACACCACAAGTATTAATTAAGCAATTAATGATGATTACGGGTCATTTCAGAGGCTGTCCTGTGCAGTACATGACATCAGTGACTGAGAAAAGAAGTGGGGATGTGTTGGCACCTTTTCTGCCAGATACAGCATTCCCTATCTTTGATGAAAAACATGAAGCTTTGAGCACAGCCATTAACTGTTGTCTCAGCATCCATGTGTCCGTGCAGTTAATTTAATGCCACCTCCGACAGGCTTGGCGCCCAGCAGCCTTATGAAATATTCATGGGGAGGAAAAGCAGTGGAACTTATCTGCTCTGTATTGTTCAGATGCAACTTTGACAGACTTAAAGCCTGGCAGGAGCCTTTTGGGCAGGCTGGAAAGCTGCCTGGCTCTCCTGGGAGGGATGTTGCAGAGTGAGGCAGGGTGAGAGTAAGCAAGGGCTAACCTGAGAAGTGGAGAGAGGGAGCTCCCCAGCTTGGCACAGGGAGCAGGTGAGCTGCAGGGTCTTGAGAGACCCTACGTTGCGTGAGCTGAGCTGAGCGCGACCCCAGCCCTCTGTCCCTAGCAATGCTCTCTGACCAGTCCTCTTTGTCCCCTGATACTAGCTGCATTTTGTAAGAAACACAGGGATAAAATAACCCCAGCTTCCTTGGCTCAGTGTCTCCTTACACTTGTCCTTTCTCCTTTCCTCTGCCCTGAGGATTTAGTTGGTTCTCTTCTCCCAGTGGAAATGGTTTGCGAAACGCTACCCCGTGCACCTTCATTTTACCGCACCTGCTGGCACAAGGCAGCTCCTCTGAAATCTTCTTCCCCAACCAGTCTGGCTCTGGCTCCAGGCAGCCGAACAGCATCCAGGACTGTGTAATTATATCTCAGCGCCTGTTTCTGCTGGCAGCTTCAGTGGTGAGCAAGTGGTAACTGGGAATTATTGCCAGGGAGGAGAAGAGGTGATGCTATCTCTGCCGTGGTTATATGCATGTTGCGTGATTAATCCTTGCTCAGTAGGGTTTCAGCAGCCACAGAACCCGCAAGGTAAACACAGCGGTGTGTGAGCAGGTGCTTCCCGGCATCTCAGGGCTAGGTGTGTCACACGCCATCCTTGTGTGGATCGTCGTAGATGCTTCTCGTGAAATGTAATTAACTCCTTGTCTTGTGCACAGCGTGAGCGTTGCACCACTGAGTGACAGACGTGGATGCACGCGCGCTGCCCGCACCGCACACCTCGCAGACTGCCAGCCCCGTGCAGCCCACACGCAGCGCGCCCATCCGTGAGCCGCCGTAATCCTGAACGCGCTGAAGGTCCCTGACCTGCGCGCACTGCCCTGCCGTGCCCGGTACCGCCGTGAGTCTGAACGTGTGCGGCTTTTCCACTTCATATCTGAGAGCTGCTCACGTTGGTGTCCTGTCTGGCTACGCACCGTACACCCATGGGAACTGCATCGGCTGTGCTGCCTTTGGGGTCCAGTCACCCCTCTGCCAGTCTGTGGCTCACAGACAGCAAGTCCAGCAGCAAGCAGCAGTCTCGGACAGCCGGGCTGGGGATGTGCCCATGCGATGTGAGGCTGTGACAGATGGATGGGGTGACCTGCTCCCAGCACAGCCCAGTAGGTTAATGGGGAGCCGCGGAAGAGATTACAGCTTGCAGAGGCAGGGTCACTGCCGGCCCCCTGCAACAGGAGCTGCTCTGAATGCCGCCGTGGAGGGAGCGGGCATGGTCGGCTCCTCTGGCTACTCACAGTGGCTGGCTGCAATTAGTTTAGGTTCATTAACTCCCTTCTGGGCTTAGCTATATTATCTTGTTCCTATGCAAAGTCCACCCTGTGGACTTTGCAGCACCAGCTCTGGCAGGGAAGGACCAGAATAGCAGTAAGACCGTTCTAGTTTAAATGTAAAACACCCGTCTGCCCTTTGCAGGAGCAACAGGGACACGGCCAGAGCCAAGTGGCCGGGGGGAGTTTGGCATTTCAGTATTCCCAGCCCACTGCCCACTCACTATTATTCAGTCTCCATGGGGTCCTGAGGGCTCTTTTGGATGCCCAGTGTTGGATCTGGCATGTTACTTTTGCTCCTTGTAACTGGAAAGTTTTAGGACAAGAAGTGTGTTTACATATGGCTTGTGCTACAACTGCTACTAACTTGGTTAAATTAAAACCAGGTGATACTCAAGCTAGTGACTCATTTCTGCTCCATCTCAGGTGTCTGTCCCACACCACAGAAGTGTTAGAGTTGTCAAAGATTAGCAGCTGTGCATATGTTAATCTTCCTCCCCCTGCTTGAGAGCAAAAGTCAGTTCCCATGCTCCAGCCCTCGGGCGTCCCTCGGGGCGCGTTCACGTGGCGGTGCAGGACCAGGCAGCGTCGCGACGCGGGAGCTCGCTTGGGTCCCCACAACAATCGCCACGTTAGCGCAGCGAAGGGACGCTTTCGTGTGACCCTGTTCAACACCAGCTCCGATGTTGCTGGTATTCATGCATGAATTTAAAGACGGTGCTGGAAGTCTGGACCAAAGCGTTACCCTCCCCCCTCCTTTTGGGCTTGGCTCCAGGATTTCGGTGATGCCTTCAAGAACATCCTGGGATGATGCCCCCACCTGCCTCCTTGGGGAGCATTTCCAGCAGCTCAGCGAGAGAGAAAGGCTCAGTGTTCATGAGTTATATCATTCTTTATATCATCGTTAAGAGTAGCAGGTATTGATGTACAATGCATCTGTCATCTTATTGTGCTTCCTATGAAAATGTGTGTACATAGTACAGATACCAGAGAGAATTCAACACTTTATACACTTGAAGGCATTCAGAGATCAGTAACAGAAAAAAAAAATGGCACAAGAACAAGGTCTAAATGCTACTAGATGGGTATCTACACTGATATGATGCATATATAGAGATATATATATATATGTACACATATATATATAGTCATATATATTATATATAAGAAATATAAAATGCAGATGACATAATAGAAACAAACAAAAAAAGTGTATGCTTCAACAGGTGAGTGTCAAGGTCAAATCCCAGCCCCATCTTTAAAAGCTTTAATGGGAAAGAGAAAGAAAGAAAATAAATAAATGAAACGCAATGAAACATTAGGAAAAATCCATAAGAAAATTTATGGATGTGG